>NC_068391.1:334075-344075 GCF_023724105.1 Carassius gibelio | reverse complement strand
TTAATTAAAAAATGGCTTTGAAGATATTATGATTTTGTAGTAAATTCCGACGAGTGTGCACTGTAGCGTGCAAGCACTGGGACCTTCAGGTCTCTAAAAGAAAATGGATCTTGTTTTATCTGAAACAGTCGGTTTCAGTATATTTTTTATACAGTTTCATTTATAACCTTTTTTAAAAGAACAAAATGTTTTTCAACCTTAGTTAAATCGTTTTAGATTATATAATGTTTTATATATTAAAGTGAAATAACTAAAATGTGTTTTAGATTATATAAATTATATAATGTTTTATATATGAATGTGAAATAATTAAAATGTGTTTTAGATTATATAAATTATATGTTTTATATATATAAATGTGAAATTATTAAAATGTGTTTTAGATTATATAAATTATATAATGTTTTATATATGAATGTGAAATAATTAAAATGTGTTTTAGATTATATAAATTATATGTTTTATATATATAAATGTGAAATTATTAAAATGTGTTTTAGATTATATAAATTATATGTTTTATATATGAATGTGAAATAATTAAAATGTGTTTTAGATTATATAAATTATATAATGTTTATATATATATATATATATATACAGTATTGTTCAAAATAATAGCAGTACAATGTGACTAACCAGAATAATCAAGGTTTTTAGTATATTTTTTATTGCTACGTGGCAAACAAGTTACCAGTAGGTTCAGTAGATTGTCAGAAAACAAACAAGACCCAGCATTCATGATACGCACGCTCTTAAGGCTGTGCAATTGGGCAATTAGTTGAAAGGGGTGTGTTCAAAAAAATAGCAGTGTCTACCTTTGACTGTACAAACTCAAAACTATTTTGTACAAACATTTTTTTTTTCCTGGGATTTAGCAATCCTGTGAATCACTAAACTAATATTTAGTTGTATGACCACAGTTTTTTAAAACTGCTTGACATCTGTGTGGCATGGAGTCAACCAACATGTGGCACCTCTCAGCTGTTATTCCACTCCATGATTCTTTAACAACATTCCACAATTCATTCACATTTCTTGGTTTTGCTTCAGAAACAGCATTTTTGGTATCACCCCACAAGTTCTCAATTGGATTAAGGTCTGGAGATTGGGCTGGCCACTCCATAACATTAATTTTGTTGGTTTGGAACCAGGACTTTGCCCGTTTACTAGTGTGTTTTGGGTCATTGTCTTGTTGAAACAACCATTTCAAGGGCATGTCCTCTTCAGCATAGGGCAACATGACCTCTTCAAGTATTTTAACATATGCAAACTGATCCATGATCCCTGGTATGCGATAAATAGGCCCAACACCATAGTAGGAGAAACATGCCCATATCATGATGCTTGCACCTCCATGCTTCACTGTCTTCACTGTGTACTGTGGCTTGAATTCAGAGTTTGGGGGTCGTCTCACAAACTGCCTGTGGCCCTTGGACCCAAAAAGAACAATTTTACTCTCATCAGTCCACAAAATGTTCCTCCATTTCTCTTTAGGCCAGTTGATGTGTTCTTTGGCAAATTGTAACCTCTTCTGCACATGCCTTTTTTTTAACAGAGGGACTTTGCGGGGGATTCTTGAAAATAGATTAGCTTCACACAGACGTCTTCTAACTGTCACAGTACTTACAGGTAACTCCAGACTGTCTTTGATCATCCTGGAGGTGATCATTGGCTGAGCCTTTGCCATTCTGGTTATTCTTCTATCCATTTTGATGGTTGTCTTCCGTTTTCTTCCACGTCTCTCTGGTTTTGCTCTCCATTTTAAGGCATTGGAGATCATTTTAGCTGAACAGCCTATCATTTTTTGCACCTCTTTATAGGTTTTCCCCTCTCTAATCAACTTTTTAATCAAAGTACGCTGTTCTTCTGAACAATGTCTTGACCACCCATTTTCCTCAGCTTTCAAATGCATTATCAACAAGTGTTGGCTTCATCCTTAAATAGGGGCCACCTGATTCACACCTGTTTCTTCACAAAATTGATGACCTCAGTGATTGAATGCCACACTGCTATTTTTTTGAACACACCCCTTTCAACTAATTCAACTAATTGCCCAATTGCACAGCCTTAAGAGCGTGCATATCATGAATGCTGGGTCTCATTTGTTTTCTGAGAATCTACTGAACCTACTGGTAACTTGTTTGCCACGTAGCAATAAAAAAATATACGAAAAACCTTGATTATTCTGGTTAGTCACATTGTACTGCTATTATTTTGAACAATACTGTATATATATATATATATATATATATATATATATATATATATATATATATATATATATAAATGTGAAATAATAAAATGTGTTTTAGATTATATAAATTATATAACTGAAATGTTTTTCAACCTTTAATTGTTTTTTAGAGTATAGAAAATATAGAATGTTTTTATATATATATAAAATGTAGAACACACCGACCCCATTTATACACCGCTCATGAATGAAATGGGGGGGGGGGGGGGAAGAAGCCGTATAACCACACACACACACACACATAACCGTATAACTGTGATAAACTTCAAACAAGCTAACTGACACAAACTTCAAACAAGCTATCTGGCACAAACTTCAAACAAACTAACGGTCAATAGGGTAAAACTTTCTGTCAAAACCACATGATCGATGCGTGGGGAGTCTTTCATATACCTTTATAATTTAAAACTAGTTAGGTCAATAGGGTAAAACTTTCTGTCAAAACCACATGATCGATGCGTGAGGAGTCTTTCATCTTCCGTTTAAACTAGCCGTCAAAACCATGATTTAGAACTAATTAGGTCAATAGGGTAAAACTTTCTGTCAAAACCACATGATCGATGCGTGGGAAAGGTCATAGGTTAACCCCTGATCTCATTTGTTCCGCCCATCCATCATAAGGTTACCGGAAGTTCAACCTGTCAAAAGGTCAAAGGTCAAAGTCATAAATCATCTTGACAGAAGCAGCAGTATATCTACTACTCACCTTGCTACTGGGGTTCCTCAAGGCTCAATACTTGGACCACTTCTCTTCTCCATCTACATGACATCTTTAGGATCTGTCATTCAGAAGCATGGCTTTTCTTATCACTGCTATGCTGATGACACCCAACTCTACTTCTCATTCCAGCCAGATGACCCGACGGTAGCTGCTCTCATTTCAGCCTGTCTGAGTTACATTTCTAGCTGGATGAATGACCGTCACCTTCAGCTTAACCTTACGAAGACAGAACTCCTGGTGATTCCAGCTAACCCATTGCTTCATCACAACTTCTCTATACAGCTGGGCTCGTCAACCATAACTCCTTCAAGGACAGCCAGAAACCTAGGAGTTGTGATGGATCATCAGTTAAGCTTCACAGACCACATTGCTACAACGACCCGGTCCTGCAGGTTTGCCTTATACAACATTAGGAAGATTAGACCCTTCCTGTCAGAGCAAGCAACCCAACTTCTTGTCCAAGGTCTTGTTCTCTCCAGACTGGACTATTGTAATGCTCTCCTGGCGGTAGAGCCCTGCCCAAGACGCTCAGGCCCTAGCCCGACCCGTGTCCGACAGCTCATCAGAATTATCAGCAGTCCGACACGAGCCCGTGTTTTTATTTATTTATTTTATTACACAGTGGAAGCCTGCCCCATTTGCAAAAATTTAAAAAGGGGTCAGTTTTGTGTTATGTTTCTTTTCATTTCTTTATCAAATTAATTTAGAAAAATGTTTGGAGCACTTTTTTTAAAAATGACGATTAACGTTAAACAACCGAACCGACAGTGAGTAGCCTAAAACTTATTTAATCAATTAAGCCTCTCAAATTAACGATAATACTTTACTTGGCTACAATAAAATCCATATAAAAAACACTTCACGCATATCACACAGACAGTTAGTTTAATAAATGTTTATTTATTAAACCACAGTGAGTAAAATAAAATAAAAAATTGAAATATGAGGCAGGCTCGCAACAGCGCTCGCAAACGAAATGAGATATGGGAAATTAATCTAAACAAATTAAATTAATTAAAAACAAACTTGCAGGTTATCGTACCTCAAAAATGCACCACAGAACATGTCCATAATTTTTCCATTAGTTTCCAACAGTTAAACCAAAATAAAGTCCAGTCAAATGAAAATTTAGAACAGTCTCTTACAGAGCATCGTGGAGAAAAAGAATAGCCTCCAGAGTGGAAGGTTTTAACCCCATCCTCCTCTCTTCTATCACTCTTCCCGCTGCGCTGAAGACACGTTCACTGCTGCTGCTGGCGGGACACTAAACACAGAGCGAGCCAGTCTTGACATTTGTGGTAGCAGGGTCTCGTGCTGTTTACATTACTTTAGAGGCCTATATATGGCGTCAATTCAATGACAAAATTATCCGAGCGCAGAACTGATGCTGGCGCACGCGCTAAATCGCTTCCGCGAGAGTAAAACTGAATCGGACGCGAGGAAACGTGAGCCCGCAAGCTCATTTCAAACTCTTGCGCGTGCGTGACATGTACTCTGCGCGCAATACAAGCCCGCACGCCCATGGTAATTCCCATACATGCCAACCCTCCCGATTTTTCCGGAAGAATTTCAAAGCCCCTCCCGAAAATCTCCTGGGCCAACCTTTCTCCCGAATTTCTCCCGATTTCCACCCGGACAACAAAATTGCTACACCATCCATCATCACTGGGCGCCGTTTCAGACCGAATAAGGACAACAGCCTCTCGTGGAACGGCAACGCCTATTGCACATGCGCGAATTTAACTGCTACTTTGTGACGTTCTACTTTAACGGTCTACTACGGGAGAACAGCTGATTTGCCGGAGTCGCTTCAACGTGAGAGATTAGGTAAATAAATTGTATGGCATATGACACTGTAATTTGCATCAGTTTATGATTGTCTGATCACAAACGATCTCATTGGGAATCCCGAGAACATCTATATAAGTAATAAACAAATATTTTATTTTACCATGATAGGTAAAAAAACAAAAACAAAAAAAAAAAAGATAGCTTGAATGCACTGTAAGTCGCTTTGGATAAAAGTGTCTGCTAAATGCATTAAAAAAATCTACCAGAATTGTTAGGTCACATTTTCTGACACGAAATTCATTTAAGCATTCGTCTTCCTCCATGTATTCAAGGTTAAAAGGCAAGTATTGCTTACATGGTAAATCTAGGTTTTTAGACTTATTTACATCATACAATATTAAAAACTCCTTTTCTGACAAAAGATTGTCATTAAATGCCAAAAGCAATCCTTCTCTTGCTTTTTTTAATGACATTTTTTTGTATCTCAATAAGTGAATTAATGCTGCGTTGCGCTGTCCTGTTTACCGTTGCTTAGTGATTTTTACGTTCTTGGCTACGGCGGTGTGACAGCAAACTTCTGGTCGCTGTAACCGTTCCATTCGCAGCTGTTGCTTAAAGTATTAATAAAGGTTACACCTCGAAGTCAAGCGCGGCAAATTCAGAACAGAAAAAGAAGAAGAACAAGGGGAAGAGGAAGAAAGAAGAGACATGGCGAACAAAAAGAAAAAAATATGCCTGAAAATTCCTAACTAAATGGACTGGGTTGGATTGGATGTGCATAAATGGGGTTGGGTTGTGATGGGTTGTTGTTATTGTACATAATATGTATGTATAAACTATGTACAGATAAATGACTATTTAAAACGACTATTGAATATCTCCCTAATTCTGAGGTCTGAAGGTTGGCAAGTATGGTCATTCCCCACATCCTCGCGCTCGATCATCTCACCTCTGCTATCGCGAACAATCTTATTTTTGTCAGTCGTGGGGCGGGGCTTGCTGTTTTAGTTGTTATCTCAAATGTCATTGGTTATTCCCCTTTTCCTAAAGTCAGTATTGGATGCCTGTTAGACAATGATTAATAATTCACTTGACTTGACCCATGACTTCATGAGTGGACCAGATACATGTGAGTTATCATTTAATTTGCTTGTTTAATCTATTTTTGTCTTTAATGTAATTTAATGCATTGTTTATAGAGTAGATCTTTTGTAGATACTTGATTAACTGGAATTCTTCTGATTGCTAGTGATTGCACTCTTGTAATAAGAGATACACATATTTTACAGACTGTAATGATGCGCACACACACACACACACACACACACACACATATATATATATATATATATATATATATATATATATATATATATATATATATATATATATATATATATATATATTAGGGGTGTAACGATACGCATATTCGTATTGAACCGTTCGGTACGACGCTTTCGGTTCGGTACGCGGTACGCATTATGTATACCGAACGGTTCGTTGGAGTATTTAATTATATTTGAAAAAAAAAAAAAAAAAAGAGAGAGAGAAATATAATGATATGCGTTCAACAAGGTAGCCCAATAACCCAAACAACGTAACAGGCAACGCCCCTGACACTCCCGAAGAAGAAAAAAACACCATCTTATATGTTTATGTTAGGCTACTCAGCAGGCGCTCGCTCACTCAGTACGCGCTGAAGGCTCGTTGCAAAATAGCCAATGCGTTTAACAGACTAGAAATGAGAAGATCCTCCAATAACCAACAGGTCTGGTGTTTGGGTGCACTTTGGATTCCCTTTAAGCTATAATGGTGATGGCAAGAGAGTGGTGGATAAAAAAACAACGGTATGTCGCATCTGCAACATGACAGGGTACACCAGCGGGAATACAAAAAAAAAAAAAAAAACACCAGCGGGAATATCTGGGATATATGCGTCAGTACTATCTGGGAAAAGACGAAAAAAAAGGAGAAACATGCACGCAGCAAACTATCCCTGCAGCATTTAGACACTATAGCTTACAGGGAATCCAACCCAAACACCAGACCTGTTGGTTATTTTAGGATCTTATATTTCTGGTCTGTTAAATGCATTCGACATTTTGCAACGAGCCTTCAGCGCGTGCTGAGTGAGCGAGCGCCTTAGGGGCCGTTCACATATCGTGCCTAAAAACGCATGGAAAACGCTAAGCGCGTCTTTCTCCTCCTTTCCAAAGCGCTCGGGCAGAAGCGCTCATGAGGCGTCTGTCTTTGCTAAGCAACAATGACGTGCTCTCTCCATGAGACGCGGAAATTTCAGCGAAGGATAAATGGATTTGCAGCTCTAAAAATCGCTTGCAGTAGCTCTGCTACTAAATTTATTTCAAAATTGCAATCCATATACAACTATGATCAGCTGATCCTTCATCTTGGCTGAGCTCTCAACGTTGTTACGGGAAAGGATGAAGCTGATTGGTTGGTTCTTGTCACATGACCCGCGGTGCGCTTGCGGCATTCTGAAAAGTTGAGATGTTTTTACATTTTGCTGTATCTAAAACGTATCGAACCGAACCGAACCGAACCGTGACATCAGTGTATCGTATCGAACCGAACCGTGAATTTTGTGAACCGTTACACCCCTAATATATATATATATATATATGTATAAAGCTAAATGAATGACAGTGAAGTGTTTAAAAAAATGTTTTATCTTTAATCTTTTAAATAGATACATCGTAATATTTGAAGGTAAGTTTAGTCTGTGTTTCTATAAAACACAGGTTTCATCATGATTGCATTTGATTTACAGTGTTACTAGTCATCTACTATCAAGATCAGTCCATTCACTATGATGTTTATGACAATTGATTCCTGTTTATTGAAAAGAAACTTGTAATACATTAAATCCCAATGTATTTACTTATGTTCTTTTTTGTTGTATTTTTTTCCTTTGTAATTGCAGGTTGTGTACATGAATGCAGCAAATAACTGGTCCTTGACATCTTACCAATTATTCTCAGAAGCAGTCCAGAAATTTGGCATACTGTCAAGGCAAGTACAGTAAAGAAAAAAGCATTACAATTTTATTTAAACCAGGGTCAAGGGAGATCAAGGACTGGAGAATGTACTGATCGCCAGGTTCATGTTTTCTTCAAGAGGCACGGACCAACATAGTTTCATATCTGGTAAAAGTGTCCATAAGCAAAGGTGAAGTACAGTTGTCTGAAATTTCATTTATTCCTAAATTTAGTAACTTAAGTTGTCTGTAGGTAGCTTTTAATGTCCGTTTTATGTAACAAAATATCTTACAATTATTAATTGATGACTGATCTGTTTTTAAACCTGTTTCTAATAGGATTGAATGCATTTGGTGTGATGTCAGAATCAAGGACTAAGACATGCTGGACTTGCTGGAGGCCTAAGGACTGCTTGACTTATTGAGGACCTGTTTAGTGTACAGTACATGTTCTCTCAAGCATCCAGGCAGACTTGGACACATTTGCAGAAGCCTGGACTCTTCATGCACTCTCCTCAGAAGGCAGTCGAAGCTCAGAGCAGCTGTGGCACATTGGACTGATACACACAAAATGTACTAATCTGAGAGATATGAGGTATGGAGATCCTGCTTTCTTTACTCTGTCTCCACACTGCTGTTCATGCATATGTCCAAGTGGATTTTTAACTATGCATTTAACTGCTAAATCATTAAGATATTGAAGAGCTAAATTTAGATGTTGACATCGCAGCATGTGAAGATGTATATTTCCATTTAGTCATTTAGCAGACACTTATCCAAAGTGGCTTACAGATAAGGAAAATGGAAGAAATTAAAATCAAATCAATACATAAGTCCTATAACAAGTCACAGTTAGGTTGATGCATTGCACATAGCAAGTTTATATATATATATTTATATATATAATAAAAAGAAAACAGCTAGAATAGAAAAAGAGTAGAACAAGCTAGTGTTAGAGGCCTTTTTTGCATTTTGTCATCAGAGCAATTGTTCAAGAATGTTAATTCTCTAGGAGTTTAGATGGGTAGAGGACACTCAAACACCTGCTGAATTCAACTGGTGCTAATTTTCCTCTCAAATAACTTTTTTCTACAAATATGGGGTAATAAAAAATGTAAAATCAAAAAAATAAATCACAGCTATGACCCAGTCTTGATATGGCTCTTTGATGTCCTTAAGATTTAGCAGTTAAATACATAACTAGAAAAAAAGGTTTGTTGAGACAAACTTTAAGTTGGCTTGAGAAAGCCTGACCAGAAAGTTTGAAGAAGTTTAAAGAAGTTAGAAGTTTATAGTTTAAAGTTAGATTGATAGATTAGTTGAAAGAAAGAAAGATATATTAGTTAGAAAGAATGACAGATAAATTAGTTAAAAAGAATGATATAGATTAGCATAGAATATTCATCTACAGCGATATCATTGACTTGATTGCAAGTAAAAACAGACACTATTTCCACTGAACAGAGATGACATCACTGAATTCAATGATGAACTGCCTTTAACTATCATTTTGCATTATTGAGACACTGTTTTCCAAATGAATGTTGTTCAGTGCTTTGACGCAATGTATTTTGTTTAAAGCACTATATAAATAAAGGTGATTGATTGATTGATTGAAAAGAAAGAATGACAGATAGATTAGTTTGACAGAAAGAATGCATGCGACTAACATGTTTCTAGCATGATTAGCAAGTTACTAGCATGTTGTTAGCATGACTAGCATGTCGCTACCATGTTTGTAGTATGACTAGCATGTTGCTAGCATGTTTCTAGCATGATTAGCATGAAAATAGCATGTATTTAGCATGACTAGCATGTCGCTACCATGTTTCTAGCATGTTTATAGCATGATTAACATCCTGCTAGCATGTTGCCAGCATGTTTATAGTATGATTATCAAGTTACTAGCATGTGATTAGCATGACTAGCATGTTGTTAGCATGTTTCTAGCATGACTAGCATGCGACTAGCATGTTGGTAGCATGTTTTCTAACATGATTAGCATGCTAATAGCATGTTGCTAGCATATTGTTATCATGACTAACATGTTGTTAGTATATTTCTAGCATGATTAGCATTTGACTAGCACGTTGCTAACATGTTTCTAGTATGATTAACATTTGACTAACATGATTTTAGCATGATTAGCATGTCGCTATCATGTCTCTAGCATGATTAGCATGTCGCTAGCATGTTTTTAGCATGATGAGCATGTCGGTAACATGTTTCTAGCATG
>NC_068391.1:319394-333575 GCF_023724105.1 Carassius gibelio | reverse complement strand
AGTAAGAAGCTTCTGACGTTGTCTGTGGTTCAGCAAATTCCTTGACACATCGGTGTGTGGTGGCTATTGATAAGTTGACCCCAGCTTGACAATCCTCACAAGTTCGCGGTTCACTCGGTTGGTTGTGCATCATTTTATTCCGCACTTTTTCATTCCTCTCAACTCTCTGTTAACATGCTTGGATACAGCACTCTGTGAACTGCCAGCTTGTGAAAGGTGTCAATGATTGTCTTCTGGACAACTGTCAGATCAGCAGTCATCCCCATGATTGTGTAGCCTACTGAACCTAACCACAACAAATTAGACATATCTTATAGTTTCTAACTACCAACAGCATCTTCAGTTAGAAATTCTGATCATTTGGCTAATACAGCACAATAATTCCTCAATCCAATACAATACAAGCAAATCTAAGCACTTTGAGAAAAGAAACTTGGCTCAGGGCTCCAGACTTGAATTAATGTGAAAATTTATTATTAATTTGTGGAATTGAATATCACTGTTTTGTAAAATATGTCTGTCTGTTTTGTTTACCTTACATTTTAGTGAACATGTGGTCATAAAAACAACCAGTCAATAAGCACACTAATGTCTCAGGAACCCAAAGTATTACAATTAACTTCTCCATTTCAAATGAAATATTTCAGAGAAATGGCATTTCAGCGAATCAGTTGTGAATCAGACTTAGTGAATCAGTGTGATTGTTTCATGAATCTATTTGTAACTGAAAGTGAATCAGTTCATAGAAATCATTTGTAAGAGAATCGGACATAACTGGTCGCACATGTATGGACACGTATGGATGCTAGGCTACAGATTCAAGACTTCTGTAAATTCGATTTGAAATTATTACCATTTTTACTTTAGTCGTAGTCTGAAGCCACATCTGACACACATTGCCAGTACAAAATTTACCTTTTTAAACATATCAAATTAGATAACTGTAATCACCCTGATAGCACACATAAGTCACAGACTTATGAATGGCGAGAATGGCAGTCTGACCGCAAAATATTACACATTCCGCTTAACAAAGGTGAGCCGTCATGAACATGACTCCAGAGTTTTCCATAATGGAATTGGCACAGATCTTTGTTTTCATAATGGGCTTGTAGCTTCACTTGAGTTTAAGCACACAGAGGTGAGAGATGATATTCAGAATGATCATAACAGAACAGACATGGCTTATAAGCTGCTTTCAGGTGCTGAATGAAAGACATAATGATTCTGGACAGAAATGCTTCTTATTTATTCAGACTACAGTCAGTCACTCTGACAAAGCAGCCGTGAGTCCTGTATTAAATTATTAAGAGATTCATGATGTAACACACAGGACATTCTGTATTTATCAAAAGATTAACAAAGAAATAACTGTTTAACCTTGACGTAGAGCACTGGAAAAATGCTATCATTATTTAAAAGTTACAAGTGTATAAGTAAGTTGATTTAAATGTTTTTACACTAGAACAAAAACTAAATAGGCTAAATAAAAACTACTTTAGTTTTTGTATTTCCAATCAATTCTGGATGATCAGATTTAATTAATCTACTAAACCTACATTGTCTTGTACTTTGTACATTGTTTTGCGGCCAAGAAAAGGTGGCAAATGTGGGCATGTCATATAATAAGTCACATGATCACTCTAATGCCAATTGTTTGCTCTAGTCTCCACCAATTTGATCTACACCAATGAAACTGCAAGAGTTCTTATTACTGGCAGCTGCCTGCACTGGGGTCGGCAATGATTATTTATCGTAGAATTAGATTCTCTTGATTATTTTGGTCTAAACCAAAAACAAAACGATAGGACTACATTTAGTCCTGGTTCACCTGTTATTTTTTTACAAGTTTATAAAACAGACAAATGAAGATCTGCTGCAAGGAAATGGTGGTTCAACAACTATACTGAAATGTATTGGGCAACATACCTTCTATAACAGGAAGAACCAGGTATGCTTCTCCTAATTTTGGTTTGTTTAGATGTCTTTTATGTGTTTTGCATTCATATTTTAGTAACTGCACCAGAGTTCATTTGGAAGATGAAAAGTTATCAGTCTGCTTGTTTGGTGCACACAAAGGTTCAGATGGCAGCATTCATACGTATTCAAATGAACAACACTAACATAGCAATCCTGTCAAAATTCATTTTTGTTTTTAGGCTAATCCAGCATGGCTTGCCAAAGACAGCCAGGCCACTGTAGCAGCTAGTTGTAACTTCCATCTTCCTCTTTCAGAAAAAAAATGAACTGTTTTAGTTTGAGGCTCCTCTGGGCTCGCTACTAGGTGTCTAAATGTTTCAACACCTTAAAGACATTTAGAGGCTCTTGTCTTTTTCTTTATTTCTTTTTTTAGGGAGTTTTGTACAAGTTTTAGAGGGCGATAATAAAGTGGAAAAAATATTTGCATATCTTCTCTGGGTATTTTATCACTGTAAGTGATCCGGCAACATTTCATTGTATTTTTGTTTCAACAAAGGTTTTTCAGACTTGCATTTCAAAAGAAGCAAAAGCTTGTCTGATAATACAATGATACAACACAGTTTTTACAAAAGTTACGCTGTCTCTGTGAAACGTTGCAAAGCAAAGAAAACTCAAAGTCTCCTTTAGTTGATCTAAATGATGACAAACATAACTCCTATGATTGACTCCGTGCAAAATGTTAAATTTAACAGAGATTATTTCAATACATTTGTTTCTCTTGGAATTGCTTCTATAATCGTAACCCACTTGGTCAAGTTCAAAGGTTAAAGGTTCTTATTTAGACCGTTAAAGGATTTACCCTTGTCTAATATATTCAGGTAACACATCATCAAAGTCATCTAGAACATCAAGACCGTGGGAGTCGTCGGGGGATGTACTTGTTTGGCATTTAATTATCTTCCTCTGATTTTCAAATTAGTTTTCTTTTTCACAGCAAAAAAACTAATAGACAGTGCTGGATGATGAAAAATTAAAATTGCTTGTCTGGAGACAACCAAGAGACAGTTCTATATTCAAATCATATGAGATTGCCACCCACTGCTTTTAAAAAATGCTGAAAAAAAAAACACTTGTATGGCAATTAAAGAGAGAATATGTGCTCAGGTTTGCAGGGAATGACTTTCCATGGCTGGGTTCTTCACTATAAATATTGTTTTGATTCTGATTCTTATTCAGAATGAAAATTTTAATGTTTTAATATCAGCCAAAAGCCCTTTGCAAATTAAATGTTTTAATGCATTATGGGGCGGTTCAGTTCTTCTTAGTTTGTAATTTATATTTTGATAGGATCAAAACCTTGCATCAAAATTGTCCTAAAACCAAAACAATACCCGTCCTTGTCTTAGGACAACTTTAACTTTTTTTAAAGTATACATTTGAATGATAACCCTGATCCATTCATTTATTGATTAATTGAAAATTAATGTCCTTACACAATTATAATGTTAGCATATAATCATAAAAAATCTCATGGTAAAATCTGTGATGACAGTCAGACAGTATATCTCTGATCATGCATTGCTGAGACTTATGTAAGAGTTTGCAAAGAGCTTAACCTTTGTATATACAGAAATTTGTATTGCTGCAAAATGTTATGTGCTCCAATTATTGGCTAATACTTCCCTCTAGTAAATTTATAAGTATTTTATTCAGCTGTGATTAGTAAACATTTTCTTGGAGATTTCTCCTCTTTCCAGGGAAACCTTTTAGAAAGCAAGCTGATCAATCCTTTGAGATATAAGGACAGCGGATGGACTTGTTTGGTTCATAGAAAACTTGGCGACCAATCAGTTGCCCCTGAGGTTTCCCTCCATGAGCAAACATGCTTTCTCTGCTCCTTTTATGATAAATGACTCCTATGTCTCATCCAATAAGCAAATGGTAGACCATAAGCTGGCCTTGGAATAGCCTGAGGACAGAGGGATAATATGTAACACTGTGACAGAGGACAGATTCAATTGTTTGCTGTTTATTGATACCAGAGGCATCTAGATCTAATTTATACAACAGTCAGGCCAGGTAACAGCAACACTCCCTGTGAATACAAACCTTAAATACTTAACTGAAGGGGAATAACATCTTGATAGAGGTTTACAAATGATACTAGCTGAGGTGGCATGTATAGTTTATGTATACAATTATATCCCATATTTCTTATAATTAGAGTGGCTTGCTTATGTAAGCATCACTATTGTTATACCTCATATACTGTACTGTTAGTCTTCTTCCTCTAAGAAAACGTTGTGCTACAGACAGAAGTGAAGCTTCAAAGTAATTGCATTTATGATTTTTGTGGCAATGCAATGGACCATAAATTAACACAGAACTGAATTCCGTCATTTCATTTTCTTGTAATAAACTCTAAAACTCTTTACCTCCTTATTTTCTATTACTGCACAGTTTTATGCTGTTTTCTGCCTGCTGTTTCACTGGCTTCTTGACTTAACAAAAGCTGCTGAGAACAAAGAATTGTGGTCTGTGTGGATGAAGCCCCATGCATCATATAACCTCCTCCGAGACACGCAAACTACCGCGAGGAGAAGCGCAAAAGTGCTGCTGGGCTGAATTCTCATCTTTGTCTGCCATAATCTTTGCATTTGGGAGAGACCCATCAGTAAGTGAGATCTAGAAGCGAGAGACTCATGTTTCTGTCTGTCCATCATCACTTCCAAATCTCCAAATCTGTCTGTCAATCTTCATTGCATGATCTGTCAGATCAGGGGTTTCTCAATTAACTAATTGATGCAGATGCGCAAAAGGCAATAGTCGAGGGAGATGTTGATGTAGAGTGGTTTATTAGTAGTAGAACAAAGCAGATGGCATCTTTTACACATCTTCTTAAAAAGCTCATAACAGGAAACAATTTTTTTTCTTGATGTTTTGAAAATAAAGAGGTCAAAAAGTCATTTAGAGGTCAAAACTCCCCTATCAGTTTTATATATATATATATATATATATATGGGGAAGTCGTGGCCTAATGGTTAGTGGGTTGGACTCCCAATCGAAGGGTTGTAGGTTCTAGGCCGGACGGAATTGTGGGTGGGGGGAGTGCATGTACAGTTCTCTCTCCACCTTCAATACCATGACTTAGGTGCCCTTGAGCAAGGCATCAAACCCCCAACTGCTCCCCGGGCGCCGCAGCATAAATGGCTGCCCACTGCTCCGGGTGTGTGCTCACAGTGTGTGTGTGTGTGTGTGTGTGTTCACTGCTCTGTGTGTGTGCATTTCGGATGGGTTAAATGCAGAGAACAAATTCTGAGTATGGGTCACCATACTTGGCTGAATGTCACTTCACTCACTCACTCATATATATTGCCAAACACTTAAATCGTCATTACATCGTTGTGCAAATAGGTTGCGACAAATGACCGTCTTTATCAGTGGATCATTCATTCAACCAGTTCAATCGAAATAGGCCTACTGATTCACTCTGAGCTCCTGACTCGATGAACTGATTTGTTTAAAATGATTCGTTCAGGAACACACCAGTATTGTGCTGCTTGGAGAGGTTTCAAGAGTTTCAGCTGTAAATCTCGCAGTGGCAAAGTACTTGAAAGAGCAAAAGGCTACAATACACAATCTGATTTTTGTACTCTACACATTCTTAGTTTCTATTTCAAAGATTGTTGTGTGAACCTGTTCAAATGTAATTCTGGCTCTGAAAATCGTCTGTTAGCATTGTGAAGATAAGATCTGTTTTTGAAAACTGCAAACACGCCTCCTGTACTGCATTTCATATGTGAAGACAATGTTTACATGTGTCTTAAAGGCATAGCAGCATCTAAACAACACACACACACACACACACACACATATATATACATCAGGATCATAGAGAGTTGAAAATAAAACTTAACTTTTCTTTCTTTTTTTATAGTTCATTCCCCATTTATTTTATTCATATCAGTGGAACTTTGTTAAAATATTGAATGGTATATACAGTTATTAATTTATATGAATAAATAAATGCATAACCTGACGGGACATCCCACTATGTAGTGCTCCACCAAATGCATCCACGGATGAATATGACTTCTGAATGATGAAAATAATCAGCGAGTCATCTGTGATAAAATAAATATAATTTGTAAAATGTAGTAGTAATAATGATAATAATATTTTTATAGGAAAAAAAGTGTTTAACTTAACATCCTTATAGTTCTGGAGCATTGACATCAAATAAAAAATTACATGAAACGAATGAATGATATAAGATTAGATGATATATAATTTAAGGTCTAAATAATATGGTAAAGAATGATAAATAATGATTTTTAAATCCAATTCATATTGTAAATAACTTCTGAAATACCCAACAACAAACCCCTAAAATAATTAAAAGAATCTGATCTATAGAAATGTTCTTCCATGACCAAAAAGGATGTGTGAGTTTCAACTGAACAAAATCTGAATAAAGATTCTACCGCTCTACTTTTGGGAATCCTTTTCCTGAAAATGTCAAAAAAAGCCAAACCGATCTCACGGCAATTCGTACATTTTTCACAAGGTGGCTTATTCGTACGAATTCGTATGACCGCACTCGTACAAATTCATACGATTGTTGCCAAATCGTACGTATTTTACGATTTGCACAATTCGTATGAATTTGTACGAATGACCTAGACCTAACCCCGCCCCTAAACCCAACCGGGTTAGCCACTGGGATCGTATAAAATCGTATGAGTGAGGTCGTACAAATTCGTACGAATAAGCCACCTCGTAAAATAAGTACGAATTGGTCGTGAGATAGCATTGCAAAAGCAGACTCCAGAGAGGGAATTTGTTTGAGGAGAATAAAATTTATATTATTTTATTTTTTATTCTTTTGGGATGTTTTGAGAGAAAGGGGGAGAATGTAAATGATCTAACTCAAGTTTGCAGGAACAGAAGTCGAGTTAACGGATGGCAGGTGCTTGTGTAAACTCTGACCTTTAGAGTCTTACATGGAAATGAAACCCACAAAGATGCATTCAATTGATCAAGGGTGACAGTAAAGGATTTACAATGTATGTTTTTCAAATAAATTCTGTTTTTGAACTTTTTATTCATGAAATAATCCATAAAATGTATCACGGTTTTCACAAAAAATATGAAACATCATATTTTCAACATTTGATAATAATCAAAAATGTTTTTATTTAAGCAGCAAATCAGCATATTAGAATGATTTCTGATGGATCATGCAACACTAAACAAAGGAGTAATGATGCTGAAAATACAGCTTTGATCACAGAAATAAATGACATTTTAAAATATATTTAAATTCAAAAGTTATTTTTAATTGTAATAATATTTCACAATATTACTTTTTTATCAAAAAATATGCAGCTTTGGAGAGCACGGGAAACTCCTTAAAAAGAAAAACATTTAAATTGTAGTGTACTTCTCAAGTTGAGCTGTAAACTGAAGTCAAGTCTTGTTCTGTTGCCCCTGAAAACTCTGCTGTGTTATCAGTTTGATTCAGGACAGATTTACACCCAGACGAATGCTGTCGGACAGTAAACATCACCCTTATCTTCATGTCTAAAAGTTTGTGTCTAAACTGAATGTTAAAAAAAAACAATACATAAGCACATATGCTTACAATATATGTCAGTGTCCCTGAAAATAACCATTATATATAGACTAGTTCTGCAGCATGTGTCAAAATAGGACAACAAACTAACTACAATAGCTGGTCAGCATATTAGACGTTTAAGAGTATGATAAAATGCACAAACTATACACTAAAGGATGATCATTATCAAATTTTGTGTGTGTGTGTGTGTGTGTGTGTGTGTGTGTATATATATATATATATATATATATATATATATATATATATATATATATATATATATATATATATATATGTATATGTGTATATGTGTGTGTGTTCATTTCAGTAATTCAACTCAGATTGTGAAACTCATTTATTAAATTCAGTTCACACAGCCTGAAGTAGTTTAAGTTTTTGGATCTTTTAATTGTGATGGTTTTGGCTCAAAATTAACAAAAACTCACCAAATCACAACCTGAACAAATTAGAATACTTCATAAGACCAATAAAAAAAAATAAAAATATATATATTTTGTTGTTGCTGAGATGTTAACATAAGTATGTATACTGCATAATAGTGAAAAACATGAATACTGTATTAATTAGAACAAATATTACTTCTATTAAGTTAAAAGTGTTTTGTGTGTGTTTGAAGGAATCGAGTGGACCATGACCCGTTTACGTGAAGAATGGAAATGCATTCGATTCTTTACATTATCCATGTGAAGTACAGCTATCTAAATGATTTCCATGCAAACACATATCACACCAACTCATAAACAGGTGCTTACAGCCAGATCAGACACAGAACAAATGCACAGCCTCCTATAGTGTGATACACACACACACACACACAGCAGGTGTAACTGATAGCGGGGGAATCACAGCTCATTGCACAAGTAGGTAATGTGATTGCACATTTTTCTGGTGAATACAGTAAAACTGTCCTTTCGGTAATGTAATCAAATGACAATATCTGTCACACTGATTATGTAGTGTTGACAATTAGCATGTCATTACATTATCCATAAAATGATAGGGAGAACAGCATGTGGGGAAACTGAGCATTCTCTCAGCCAGAAATCACAGGGAATCCTGCGAAGTGCAGGAAAACATGCAAATGTAGAGCAACTATTGTAAGCATGAGCTGCACTTCTCATCAGCATATGCAGATGTTTAACGGAGCTAGAAACTCAGCTAAATTTGTGCTTATTTGCTTCTAGGAAAGTTTTATAGCAATGCAGGATTCACATTTACAGTGAGGAGCTCAGTGCAAACTCATTGATACCAACACTAGCACAAACCTATATAAATGAAAAATTATTCAAGAATTATGAGAACACAGTTATGACATTCAAATTTAGAATTGTGAAAAATATAAATTTGATCAATTTAGAATTGTGAGAAGACAGTTCTGATATACAAATTGAGAATTGTAAGGGAAAAAGACAATTAAGTAGATTAAGAATTGTGAGAAATAGAATTGTGTGATGTAAATGTAGAACTGTGATGGGGGAAAAACTGGATTATGAGATATAAATTAAGAAATGTAAATTTAAAATTGTCAAGAAAAAAAATGAGTTGTATGATGATAAAGTGGAATTGTTAGGAAAAATACAGAATTCTAAGATTTAAATGTCGCAGTTAACTTTTTATACTTCAAGTTGTCACTTAATACAATGTTGACTCAACATTTACTTTAAGTTAAAACTAATCTCTCTCTTTGAAAAATATTAGATTTGTCCCTGATGTTGTATTTCGCACCCAGGGGCGGATCTACCGGGGTGGCATAAGAAAGCCTTGCAACACCTGCTGCCAATCTTTCGTGATCCCGCTCCGAACTCCCGAACTGATTCAAATGATTGGCGATCCCCAAACTGACTCAAATGATTCGCGAATCCGCTCCGAACTCCCGAACTGAATCAAATGATTCACGATCCCGCTCCGAACTGGTTCAAATGATTCGCGATCCCGCTCCGAACTCCCGAACTGACTCAAATGATTCGTGATCCCGCTCCGAACTCCCGAACTGATTCAAATGATTCGTGATCCCGCTCCGAACTCCCGAGCTGATTCAAATGATTGGCGATCCCCAAACTGACTCAAATGATTCGCGAACCCGCTCCGAACTCCCGAACTGACTCCAGTGGTTCGGGATACCACTCCGAACTCCCAAACTGACTCAAATGATTCGCGCTCCCCATAAATGACTCAAATGATTCGCGATCCCGCTACGAACTCCCGAACTGATTCAAATGATTCGTGATCCCGCTCCGAACTCCCGAGCTGATTCAAATGATTGGCGATCCCCAAACTGACTCAAATGATTCGCGAACCCGCTCCGAACTCCCGAACTGACTCCAGTGGTTCGGGATACCACTCCGAACTCCCAAACTGACTCAAATGATTCGCGCTCCCCATAAATGACTCAAATGATTCGCGATCCCGCTACGAACTCCCGAACTGATTCAAATGATTCGCCATCCCCAAATAGACTTAAATGATTCGCGAACCCGCTTTGAACTCCCGAACTGACTCAAATGATTCGCAATCCCGCTTCGAACTCCTGAACTGACTCAATCTGCCTAGGGAACCAACTCCCAAAGGGGGCACCGTCCCAGTTGCTCCAAAAAAAATAACAAATAAAAATCCCATCCCTCGCGACCATTCGCACCTCATGTTTGCGGCTGAATGTTCATAATTGATGGATGAATCCAATCCAGCAAAGAGAAAAGAAAACTAAAAGTAAAAAAAAAAAAAAAAAAAAAAAAAAAAAAACACAAATAGTTGGCTTGACGTTGGACGAGTCTCAAATTTAGGGACCGTCACTAAAGTTACATGCAATATTGGTATATATATACACCTTTCTAAAGTCAGAGCATTTGAGGAGAATGACTTATAGTCATAAAACTATACTTGTACTGTACTTGTTCATGTAGGTGTCAGCTATAATGCACAATTGAATTAAATGTTTGATGTTTATTAAAATTATCTGTAAATCATATGTAAATTATGCTACTCTTTCACATGTGCTCAAACGCAAATTTGAAGCTCAATAGCATTTGAGGAGAAAGACTTGCAGTCATAAAACAATTGTAATGTTTTCATTTAGGTGTCAGCTACAATACACACCTTATAGATTTTTGATATATATATTAAAATGAAGTATAAATCATTTAGGAAAAAACGAGTCCCTTTTTCACTTTCAGGCACATTCCTGTGAAAGTGTTATTATTATTATTTTTTTTCAGGTTCCCTTACGAAAATTACCCATGGTTTTAACAATAACACCACAAATCATAGTTCTTGTAGCCATGGTAACTGCAAATTAACTATGGTTTTGTTACTTCAAATAATAATTTACAAAGTATTAATATACTGTAATATTTTTTTGTTGTTGTTGCTATAAAAACAGACCTAAGCCATCAATAGCCTTAAAATGACTTAAAATGCATTATATAAAAAAGAGGCAATAATGATTGGTTAATAATAACACTGTTAAAATACATAATGTAGGTAAATACAAAATAAACAATTTATGTACATGTTATTACAAATGCCATGTGATTGCTGCTGTTACACTTACAGGACGATCAAATCCTTGTTTAGGCTACTGACCAAACATTTCATTCAAATATTCACTAAATCTTTCATTTTTGGCCACCTTTTTGCTATAGATGACACAGCCTTGTGTGCATATCACAACCCTTACAAAAATAAACCATGGTTTTATCATAGTAAAACTGCTTAGTTTCCTTTTGCATGATTTCTGAATGCTTGAGACTATGAAATAAATTAGAGTCATAATAAAGTTATAGCTACAGTTAAATGTCGAGAGCTACAATTGTGATTTGTAAATAATACAATTTATTCATTTAGTTTTTATTTGATTAAAGTTCTTTTTTCACCCCTATAGAAGGTGTTTTTTTTTTTCATCATCATATTTGAGGAAGGGGGGCACAACAATACAATCCTGCTCACGGCACCCATTTGGCCAGCAGCGGCCCTGAAGGTGTTGATATGCAGGTCTCTGGGAATGTGTGCTCTACTACACACACACACACACACACACACACTGAAGCACGCGTGGTGTTTTCAGCTCTTCACTATATTAATGCATGATGTAAGCTACACATGTGCACGTCAGCGCGCTATGAGAGGATTTCACCATTTCATTTGATAAAACTATCGTCATTCGTATACAAAGACAGAAACGGCAATGCCTTTATGACAACCTGTCAAAATAAAATCTCTGTATAACTTGAAGAAATTCAGACAATAATATAGTACTATTGCACAGTAGAGTATGCTATACTTCAAGTAGGCCTATTAGCTAATAATAATAGTTTATTAAAAAACACAGAAACTCTGTCTACAACTCACCAAAATAAACGTTTGGTCTAACTCAAAGAAATTATGTAAGAAATTGCTTAGTAAAATATACTTAAAAAATATACTAAAACATTATTTTAAAGGAATATCACACAAGTTTTCATATATGTTTTAATTTAAGCTTGCCAAAACAATAACACCATATTTTTCAGAAACAATTTCTAAAAGAACATTTGTATTTGTGCCTATAATGTTTATTTATCTATTATTATTGTGCGCTAATAAAACATGCTTCAGGGACCATATTCATATAACATCTAAGGCTAAATGTAGCTCTTGACTGGTTGAGTTAGATGGTGATTAACACTAAACAGTAGAAAATCAGTTGAGTCTCCCCAGCTGGAAATGTCATTGGCTGTTAAAATCTTGTGTTTCTTATAATAAACTGACATATTGATAACACTGAATCTTTTATAATGCTCTTAATTACATGTCGATGCATACTGTATGTATTAGTGAGTGTGGTGGTGCTTAAGGGGTATGGTCATTTATTCATTATATAAACTGTTTCAAATGCAAGACATTGATTGCATGAGATTAAGTTTGTAAATGATAGCCTGTGTCCTTTTGTAGTGTGCACATATATTTATCATCAAACTGTGATAACTGTGACTAAATTCAGTATATATACGTCTGCCACATGTTGCCACCCCTCAAAAATTCCTGCTCCCTTCTCGCCACCCCATCAATATTTTTCTAGATCCGCCCCTGTTCGTACCAAAAATCTTATAGAAAATTCTAAAGCGAAGATTTTCATTCTCTTTTTCTCCTAATTTTGATGATGCAGTTAATTGACCTGTCATGAAGAGCACTCCAGCGATTACATTTAGATTTTATTGCTTTTTCCTGAGTACCTTTCATCTCGCTCAAGTGATTCCTGCTGGTGGAATCAGAAGAGGTTCGTTTTTCTTGTTTTTTAGCTCGATGTGATCTTGGAAATCAAACACGTTCATTAACTTGAAGACTGGTTTGCTACAGTGAAAATCTCAGGAAAAAGAACTCTTGAAAACTTTTCTTATGAAAGAACAGTATGAAAAAGTACAGAAATTTTTATAAACATTTTTTAAATGCTTATAAATGTACATATATTTATTATTGATGTAAGATTTATAAATTATTAATATATAAATATAACATATTTTCTCTTAGATTTCTGAGTTTATGTAAAGTTTTTAAATCTAAATAATTTTCTTTATATAAATATAGATATCAAATCTGCAGTCAGTAAAAATGTCAGTATGAGCTCATCACATATTTCACAAAGTGATCACTAATGGACTTTAAAAATTATGCACATTTAAAATCTAATTTGTGTCACATACTTGAAGGAATTTTGAAAGAAACATGACAAAAGTGATGCATAAATGACAAATAAATTAGAATTTTTGGAATGGGCAACATTGAAGGGAACAATTTTTGCGAGTTCTTGCTCAAAAATAAAAAAAATGGTTATATGTATCTAGCATTTTTAGACATCACTAATGAATATTGCTAGTTTTCGTCAGTTAGTGCAAAATCTAAGATGCCGTTTCATGACCACTTCCCCTTCAGTCGTGCAGAGCACTCTTCATATGCCAGCAAACAGACCAATTATTTCTTTTGGATTTTTATTTGATTAATGTAATCAGCTTGAGTTGTTCAAGTAGCTAGACCGTTCTGAGAAGCTCTTGAGTGCACTCCATTGACACTCACCTAATCAGGGCCTCGCTCTCTTCAGCTCTCACCTCCGGGACGCTCGCGACTCAGCAAACGCATGTGTGATTTGGGTGTTAGGTGCTAATTTAGGCCTTGTTTGAAATGCATAGAAATTATTATAGTTGGTAGGTGCTGGAAGTCTGCAATTAACTACAACAAAGTGTGAAACGTAACATTTTCAAATCAAAGTTTCAGATCAAGAATAACTACAAGCAAGCACATTCATAAAAGAGCAGGTTCGATGAGGGCGCATATATTTTCTGCAAATGTTCATTTGTGGGATAAAATATTCCTTTAAAATGATGCTTACATATACAGCATTACACTGGTTTTCAAGCAGATGAATGGGTGCCGTCAGAAAGATAGTTCAAAATAATAATAAAATCATCACCATAATCAACATCTAGTATGAATATATTCACAAATTACTTTATTGATTTGGAGAAATGTAGCATTACATCACTTGTTCACCAATGGATCCTTTGCAGTGAATGGGTGCCGTCAGAATGAGAGTCCAAACAGCTGATAAAACATCATAATAATCCTCAAGTAATCTACATCACACCGCTCCAGTC
>NC_068391.1:311894-314394 GCF_023724105.1 Carassius gibelio | reverse complement strand
TTGAACACTAAAGACTGGAGTAATGATGCTTAAAATTCAGCTTTGTTCACAGGAATAAATTACATTTTAAAATATATTCAAATAGAAAACCGCTTGTTTAAATTATAATAATATTTCACAATATTACAATCCACCCACCTCTAAACACAGTGAAGTTGTTGTGGGTTGGAAAGGGTTGAAATGCAAAGGGATTAGTGATGCAAACTTGGAAGGAAGGATGGCAAGGTGTTTTGATGAAAGATTATAAAGATGCATGCAGCGATGAATCATTCCCAATGAGACCAGGAAAATGCATCACGAAAGAACATAGAGTCAGTTCTAATTTCATGCTGACATTGAGCCTTCATTAATGAGTTGAATAGACTGATTCAATGGCATTGCATGGCTTCTTTGAGATGCATGTAGAACAAGGCAATTCAAGCAGACAGCAACAGTAGAGATCATGAGTTCATGGGCTGCAGCCGGCAAAATGTTTCTGGCACCAAAAGAACGCACAAAGCTATGTAACCAAGGTGACAGTTATCAGATATTATACTAATTTCATCATAAATACCACTGTATTTAGCATATTCAGCCATGCACAGACAGATTTGCTCATCAAAGAAATATTGCAATATTGCAAACCTTAAAGAGACAATTATCCTTGAGGTAAATCTCAGTCTTTGCAGAAAAAAAGCTTATTTTTTGTTGCTATAGCTGTTATGCATACAGAACAGAACATATAACTGTGAACAAATACAAATAGAAAATGTGATCATTTTCATTTTGACTTATATCTTGTAAACCTGCAATTCTGAAAGAGATATCTCACATTCTTAAATCAAGATGCATTTACTTAAAGCATAAAATAGCGAGTATTATTTCCTGTAAAATAAATTAAAAGTGACTTTATGCTTATAACAAGAAACAATAACTGCCAGTGGGGAATGTTAAATGTTAATCATGTAATACTTTCAAATTTAATTAATTTTTCTGACCCCACTGGCAGGTTTTGTTTTCTTGCCATAAGCACAAAGTCACTTAATTTTGATCTTTTTTTTTTTCTTTTTCCAGTTTTTTTTCTTTTTTCAGTAAAATAAGGCTTAAAATATCAAATAACTTTGCTTCACATGTAAATGTCTGTTGATTTCAGAATGTTTAGAAATTTGTAATGGAAAACAAGATAATAATACAGAGGAAGAATCATTTTTGCAGCATCTAAGTTGGTGGTTCTTAGAGGGCCATCCTCAAAAAATACTCCTCTTATATATCTCTAAGCACCTCTGTAGCATAATAATTTGTGCTTCAAAACCCGTATCACCCCGGGTGGCATATCAGCAGTCAACAAGATCCCAGACAAAGATGAAGCCCTGAGCCTCTGCTCAGTAAATAAGCTCAAGTGATTCCATCATGCTAGTGTTATTTGTGCGGGTCTCCACACATGCAAACGCAGAAGAAGAAGAAGTCTGTCTGTGGAAGCACTTCAGTGGCGGCTGCCCGGGTCGAAACCATGGCAACAGCTGTCGGCCGCGGCTCTGAAGGTGCCGCACATCCGTGCCGAAACAAGAGCCCTCCTGCCCTGTGAAGTGTTCAGCTCTCTGGGCAGATCGCGCGCTACGTGACTCTGGTTTCAAGTGGATTTTCAAAGAGAATAAAAAGAGGTTGTTTGCTCTTTATGGGCGTAATGACTCACGCTGTGTTCAGAAATGAAAGTTCAGTGTCTGAGTGTTGATCATGTCGCTCATCAGACCGGCTGCTAGAACTGGAGAACACCGCTGCATCTTTTACTAATTACAAATCAAACTGAAAAAGGTATTAGTAACTGATTTTCCCCCATTATATATTAAGTAATATATCCAGACTACTTTTCAGTTACTTTTAGATTACTTTTGACTTGGTTATCACAGATAAATAGGATTATTTTGTACCATAATCATATTAGAAAACTCTCTCTCTCTCTCTTTCTCTCTCTTTCTCTAAAAAAAATATATATATATATATATTAGAGACAATATATAATATGAACATTTTAAAATATTAAATCTAGCATACTGGGAAGGAACTACAGAAAAAAAAAAACTATACTCTTTAAAAATAAAAATCTATAAAATATAACACATAATCATAAAAAAGTAACTGCAGGGGGTTCATGAGTTGATGAAAAGCTAATAACATTTAATTAACTTTTTTTATATAAACAATCAATATGAAATTACCTGAACACTAAAAAAAGGTGAAATATCGTATTTGTTTACATGCATGTCATTAACTAACATCAGATAGTCAATTATTATAAAATGTGTAAAATCATACAAAATTCAGAATAATTTAATCAATAGAAGGCTTACTGTTTGATTATGAGTATTGTAATATTTAATACTTTTTAGGGTCTGTTGCTGCAAATGATCATATTTTAAGAAATGTATTCTGACTACTTTTTGATAACTTTTAACTTATCAGATTTGAATAGGGTGTGGGTGTGTGTGTGTGTGTGTGTGTGTGTACATGTGTGTGTTTGTGA
>NC_068391.1:288536-311394 GCF_023724105.1 Carassius gibelio | reverse complement strand
ACACTATATAGGGAAGGAACAGGTGTACACAATTCTGTTGACGAGCCTTCCAACCACACCCACTGACCGGTCTTAGTGGAAGTAACGAGGGACTCGTCACAATAGTCTGCACAAAAAGAAAGTCTGCCATTGGTCAGACAAACATATAGCATGCATCTAATGACTGCTAGTTGACATTTAGTTGCACAATTACTTCTAATTACTACACTGTCTGGACTATCGAAATAAATTGTTACTGGACATATTTTATCTTCCATAAAATTAAAGTTGATGACTTTAATTAAAGTTACAATTTTTAAGATTATGTATTTTCAAAATGTAATTTCCTTGCTAATCCATCCTTTTGTTTTATATATATTCCTGAATCTTTCATGGTTTGCATGATGCTATTGTTCTCTTCTAAACTAAAGGAGTTTGACTGAACGAGTTCTTGAGTCATTTTCATTTATATTCTCTGTAGATTCCGCATATCTCCTGTTTCTTTCTCCTGCTCTTAGACAGCAGCCATCCACAACGTTTGAACACTGGGGGAAAAAAAAAAAGAAAAAACAAAGAAAGAAAGGGAAAAATAAGTGCAAAGGGGGAAGGGGTGTGCTATAACGCAGTGCACAAAACCAAAATGCCTGTGGCTAATTTCAGCAGTACAATCTCTTTGGCACTGATAGGTTTCTCAATATTTCTTTTGTGCTTTCAAAGCTTCAATTCATCTGGAATAAAAGGAGAGAGGGTGTTTTTTTGCTAATTGCAAAAGTGTCAAAGAAGAGAAGCTCTGATGTGAATAAACAAAGCTGCATGAAAGGCAAATTAGCATTATTGTGAAAGCATCACTCTTTTAAAATCTAAAATCTGTCTCAAAGTTTATAGAACCTGTGGGGAAAAAAAAAATAAATAATAATAATAATATATATATATATATATATATATATATATATATATATATATATATATATATATATATATATATATATATATATATTATGATAGCAAAATAAAATAAACTGTGACATATTTTTTACCCAAAAAAGTGAACTACCTATAAAATTTGGACACTTTGACCTGACCATGTTTTGTTTAAGTGTTTTTTGTTTAAGTCTGTGTTTCGGTTAAGTCTGTTTAAGTTTTTGTTTAAGTCTGACATTATCAAGAGGAACTTGTTCTGAGATCTTGTCATATCTAAACTCTCCCAAATAAGGCATTTTAATAAATTCTGGTTTGACTGTATGTGATGCAGACATCAAAATGTATCAGTGTACAAATCATGCATAATGTGCAATTAAAATAAATGTTTAGACTAATCATAATAATAATTAAAAAAAAAAATAATAATACAAGTTGTTGATGTTTTACTGCCACTATGCTTCAGGTGGACACTGCAGTGAATTGTATATACTGTATAGGTGTTGCAAAAATGTGTTTGTCCATTGAGCCATGTTGACTTTTACAGCTCAAATAACACAATATAAGCTTAAATCCTCTAAAAAATCTCCTCATTCACTTTCATTTTAAGAAACCTTGATTTTGACTATTTAATAACACTTAACTTGTATTGAACAGACGATTCCTTTCATTTGTTCATGTATGTGGAAAGAGACTTGTAAAAAAAGCGAATGGAATAACTTCTCCATCTTGCCAACAGTTGACTACATTAACTCACAGGAGACAGATCACTCAACTGTCTTCACTCACTGGGAGACATCAAGTCGTTCTGCTCGTGCACACTGTTATTCATAACTGTGCAGTTGTGCTGGGCACCACCACATCCTGTTGCCAAAGGTCACTGTCACTTACGTTGCCACAAGTTGTCAGCTCTCACTGAAAAATGAATGATTCCAGGCCACTTTATTGCGGCAAGTCGCTTCCGGTTTGAATGAGGCAAGTGTGTGCAATTTAACAGTGATTGCTTGCTTTAGTAAAATTAAAGAAATAGTTCATCCAAAAATGAGAATTTGCTACAAATGTATACATCCTCATGCCACTTAAGATGAGTGTGTTTCTCTGGAATAGATCTGGAGAAATTTAGCATTACATAATTTGCTCACCAATGGCTCCTGTGCAGTGAATGGGTGCCGTCAGAACAAGACTCCAAAACAACTGATAAAAACTGCATAATAATCCACAAGTAATCCACTCCAGTCCATCAATTAAAATCTTGTGAAGTGAAAAGCTGCCTGTTTGTGAGAACTAAATCCATCATTTAGGTGTTTTAACTTTAAACCATCACTTGAGACTGAAATACGAGTCCATAATTCATAATAACGCTCTCTCCTGTGAAAAAGTCCATCTCCTATTGTCCTCTCACATCAAAACCCATGGACATAATTATAACTGGTTTGGATTATTTTCATTAACTTCACTTGTTTTTTGTTTTTTTCCTGACAAGATGACTTTTTAACTAGAGAACACAATATAATGCATGGATAGAAGATTGAATTTTAGCTAGAAGCAATGGTTTGAAGTTAAAAACATCTTTATAATGGAATTGCTTCTGATGTTAACTGATGTACTGGAGTACGTGTTGATGTTTTTAACAGCTTTTTGGACTCTTATTCTGACGGCACCCATTCACTGCAGAGGTTCCACTGGCGAGTAAGTGATAAAATGCTAAATGATCAATATCTTCAGATGAAGAAACAAACTCCTCTACATCTTTGATGGCCAGAGTGTGAGTAAATAATAATACAAAAAAAAAAAAAAAAAAAGGTGAACTATTCCTTTAAACATCACACATGCATTTAACATTTCAATATCCAGTACATAGAAATAGTGTAAAAAAAAATAAAAAATAAAAGACCCCTTTGACACCAAGACTTGTTCGTACTTCTATTTGAACAAGTTCAAATAGCAAAAAACAAAACAAAAAAACAAATCAGATTAATCCTTCCAAAGCTGCATTTGAAACAACAAAAGAACAGTGAAAATCACCATCTGCATAATGCCACCAACCTCTGTGTTTGTGCATTTGACAAAGACATGTGCATTATGAATGTATGCAGATGCAATCTCAACTCTACTGAGAAACATCAATTATTCGGCAGCGGTGTCAGTTCGAAAGGCAGTGCTTTATATCTGCCAGCCTTTCATTGCAGGCATCATCTGTTTGTGCCGAGTGGGAGAAAGTTCTCTGGCAGAAATAATGACCAAATAGAAGCAGGTCTTTGAAGACAAGAATCAAAGAATTCCAGCTGCTGGATCGAGGGAATTGATAATGACAGTGTTTTTCGTCAGGGCAGTGAGATTAATCACAGACCGAGGGGAGAGGGGTTGGAGGGAAAGAAGAAAAGGAAAAGCAAACATTTCTACCAATCCTAATTTTTCTGGCGTGGACTGACTGCTGAGCTCCATAGGTGCTGGTTTGTGGGACAGACTGGGAGCGAGCTCATTAATGCCTGTGTGGATGGATCAGAAGAGAGACTTGCTATGTTCTCTCTTCCTTTCACAGGAGACTGCAAAAACACATCCACAAGATGGAAGAGGGAAATGATAAAGGTTGTGCTGCCTTAACTGGGGATTCTGGGTCTAATGTTTCAGTGGTATGTGAGTAGAGTGATCTATGGCAGCATGTAAAGTTAGTTTGATGTCACCTTGTCATGCTATTTTGCTTCAGGGCCGTAAGAAATCACAACACTGCTGGAAATGCACTGGGAATTTTCAGGCAGCTTCGAATATTTCGAATATAGGCATATTCTTTCCTTTTCTTTTTTTTCTATTTCTATTCTGCAATGCATACATCAGGGATTATACAACAGTTTTGGTGAACAAATTACTTTAAAGAAAAGCTCATGTGTTAAAGATTAAAAGCAATAAGGCTTGCGTTATACTATACCAATATCAGCTAGTATTAATGTCTTTCCATCATTGCAAGCAAATAATATTAGATCCTAATTCCATCAATGTAACAATGAGTAAAAAAAAAAAAAAAAAAAAAATATATATATATATATATATATATATATATATATATATATATATATATATATATATATATATATATATATATATATATACACACACACACACACACACACACACACACCCTTTTAAAAGTTTGAGTTCCGTAATATTTGTATTTATTTTATTTAAAAAAGGTATTTTATGCCCACTAAGTCCTAAAAAAGAAAAGTTTAAAATATAATAGATTTATTTTCTATTAATTTTGAAAACAGTTGCACTTAAAAAAAAAAAAAATAAATAAAAATTCCCAAATACTGAGAAATCGCCCAAATTTGGAAATCGAAATTGAAATCGAAAGTTGTCCAAATGAGGTTCTTAGCAATGCATACAACTAATCAAAAATTACGTTTTGATATATTTACAGCAGGAAATGTACTACATATATTCATGGAACATGATATTTACTTAATGTCTTAATAATTATTGGCATAAAATAAAAAAAGACTTTTTAAAAAAGTATTTTTATACAATGTATTTTTGACTATTACTACAAATATAGCCCAGTGACTTAAGACAAGTTTTGTGGTCCAGGGCCACATATAATCTTACCGAGCCAAAACTTTTAACGGTACAAAATTTAGATTCCTTAGATTTTTTATTGAACATCAAATGACATACATTAGCCAATTAAATTATTATTTAATACTCATCCAACAGACAGCAAAAGAAACATCTCTCTTACTGAATACATTTTTTTAACAAACATACTTACGGGACAACATATGCGTCATCTGCCAGAGTTGATCTGATCTCAATTTTATTATCAGAATGCTAGTAAGAAAAATAAGTGCATGCATGTGTGATGGACATTGGTTATGATCATCTTTGGTATCTTCTTTGAGTAAAACAGCTCCATATTTTAAAAAAAAAGTACATACAAAAGACCTGAACTGGATTCAACGTGACTTGATTTGGAGAAAGTTAGTTGTGCGTAACCCTAGAGAGCACGCAAGATAAATATTATAGCACCAAATATCTCTATCACAGATTAAAAATGCCACAATAATCTGTCTTGCACACTTTGTAAATTTGTATTAATCCAGTGTCATACTTTAACATGCTCCTTTTGGTCAGACACACAGTGCTCCCTGCTGGAACTGACAGGAACTTTACACTTACTGCCCAAGGGGACAGTTTTTATGGTTGGTAAGAGGTAGGGAGCATTTTGATATTTGGAATCAGGGCTCACACAGATCTATCAAAGAAGGTACTGGTTAGAAAGTCTGGATTAGGTGAAACTCCCAGAAACTGGATAAAACCTATATCATATGGCTAACATAAAATTAAATATATATGATGACTGAACATTGAATGAATATAACAAAAACTATTTCCTGTACCAAAAAAGAAAAGTACACTACTGTTGGGGGTCAGTAGGAGAATAATTTTCTTGCTCATTTTTTAGATCAAAAATACTCTATTTCTATTTGAATATATTAAAAAATGTAACTTATTCCTATGATGCAATGCTGAATTTTCAGTATCATTACTCCCGTCTTCAGTGTCACATGATCCTTCAGAAATCATTCTAATATGCTGATTTGCTGCTAACCCCCCCCCCCCCCCCCCCCCAAAAAAAAAACAAAAACAAAACAAAACAAGAAAAACAAAAAACACAGAGCCTTAACTTTTTTTCTGGTGCTTGTAGGATGTGGGTGCGGACACATATACAGGGGCATTTGGCAAAAAAAGTAAAAAAATAAATTAAATTTAAAAGGGAAAATTATTTTCCTTTAAACTAATTAGTAACGTATCTGCCATTGCAATTGGCCCTTGACAGGCTCAGACTACAGATTATGGTGGGATATTTGAAACAGCAGTACCACAAAAGGTTACACACTATAATATGGTGCAAATACATTTAACATTCAGGATACTTTTGATATCAAGTTTTGCTGGTTAGCTTTGTCCTTGAAAGGGTACAAGATGACCTACAATCTAAAACATGACATTTCTGAAATTGTTTGTTTAAAATAAATAATGGTAAATTAACTACTAGGAAACTAATATTAAATAGAACATTTAAAAAGACAGTTTACTACAGAAAATGTACTCTGTTACGAACGTAACCTCCATTCCCTGAGATAAGGAACGAGCACTTCGTATGGGGAAAAGCTCCTTTTTTCTCGATTCTAAAGCCTTTTTTCAATAACTCGCTGCGCGAGTATGTGGAGACACAGTGCGCCAAAGCCCGCCAAAATGGGCAGGGCAAATGGCTATATAAGCAGGCAAATCGGCAGAGGAAATCAATTCATATGACTGAAGTGATGACACTGAAGCCACAGCCTTGTGGCATGGCATATAACGCAGTACTCATTCCGTATCTCAGGGAACCGAGGTTACATTCGTAACAGAGTACATTCCCTTTCAATACTTCACATGTACTGTGTATTGATGAACGAATTCAACGGCGCCGTGCCTAGGTAGGGAATGACAAGACTTATCTTGGACACCTTGGGTGAGAGTGAGAGGGCCAGAGCCGTCAAACCCTTTACGCTACACTACTAAGAGGGAGCTAGCATACCGAATCATACCGAAAGGACCCGAGCATGCAAGGTCGGGATGTCCAGGTTATAGAATCTGACCAAAGTGGATGGGAGGACAAGCCTGCCGCCTCATAGATGTCCTTGATAGAGACACCTCTAGACCAGACCCATGAAGAGGCCATCCCTCTAGTGGAGTGGGCTCTTACTCCTATGGGGCACTCAAGACCCATAGAGGAGTAACACAGAGTGATAGCGTCGACTATCTAACGAAATGACGGTATCAGAGATACATCACACTCAACAGGGTCTTCGTTTCGTGCTGAGCACCAGTCTATGAAGACTGACCATTTCTGGGCGTAGAGGTGTCTTGTAGATGAGGTTCTATCCTGAGCAATGGTGTGTAGCACGTCCCTGAGGAGGCTTAAAGGCTCCCATCGAGGGACCATAGGTGCAGAGCCCAGAGTTCCAGCTGTGGAGGTCCCACCTCAGGGGGATCGGCCACGGGGCTTTCGTGGAAAGCCTGAATAGCTCCGAGGACCAAACTTGGCTCCTACAGAGTGGGGCCACCAGGAGGACTCTGTGCTCGTCTTTGCTGACTTGTCTGATGCCCTGAGGGATCAAAGCAATCGGGGGAATTGCGTAAAGGAGGAGGCTGGGCCAGTCGTGGGCCAGCGCATCTGTGTCCTTCAAAAAATAGGTTGGGCAATGAGAGTTGCTTTCTGAGTCGAAGAGGTCAATCTCTGCCTTCCCAAAGGCATCCCAGATTTTGAGAACCGACTGGGCATGGAGCATCCACTCGTCCAAGGGGACATTTCTCCAAGATAGCATGTCTGCTCACAGATACTGCATGTTTTGCCAGGTATATGCATCGCCTTGAGTGATCGCAGCTTGGGTAATGTCCATTCCAAGAGGCACTTTGCCAGTGTGTAGAGGCGGATGGACAAAAGGACACCTTGGTGATTTATGTAGGACACCACTGTCATGCTGTCCAATTGGACTAGGATGTGGCGTCCCTTCAGGATCGCCTGAAAGGATTGAAGGGATCGTTCCACTGCCAAAATCTCAAGGCAGTTGATATAGAGATGGCTCTCCTCATGTGACCACGAGCCGAAGGCTGGTCTGTCCTCGCACAAAGCGCCCCGACCCAGGTTGGACGCATCTGTTGAGAGCACCGTCCTTCTGGAAACTGCCTGTAGGGGTACTCGATGACTGGCTCAAAAAGGGTTCATCCAAGGGTCCAGGGCTGCCAGACATGCCTGGTTGACCCTGATGTGAAAAGTGAAACTGCCAAGAGTGAGGTGGGACCCGGAGTTTCAGCCAGTATTGCAGGGGATTCATTCGTAGGAGGCCAAGCTTTAAAACTGGGGAGGCAGAAGCCATCAGCCCTAGCATCCTCAGAAAGAACTTAAGAGGGAAACAGGCTTTGTTTCTGGCCGCGAGCTGCTGAATTAAATTAAATTAAATTAAATCTATGCATTTAGCAGACGCTTTTATCCAAAGCGACTTACAGTGCATTCAGGCTATCAACTTTTACCTATCATGTGTTCCCGGGGAATCGAACCCCCAACCTTGCGCTAGCTTGATTTCTAACACAACGCTCTACCAGTTGAACTACAGGAACACTTATTAATTAATTAATTACCTGAGCGCGCTCTGGTGATATGACAGTGCTCATAAGGACTGGTCGAAGACTGCTCCCAGGAACGTGATACATTGGCTGGGGAGCAGTGAGCTCTTAGCAAAATTGACCCTGAGTCCTAGGCACTCTAAGTGGCTCAGGAGCACTGATCTGTGATGGTCTAGCTCGGTTCGCGACTGGGCTAGAATGATCCAGTCATCAAGAATCAGGAACAGGAATTCCCATCTGTCTCAGAGGGGAAAGTGCCTCGTTTATGCAGTTCGTGAAAGTGCGGGGATCTAGAGACAGCCTGCAGGGAAGGACTGTATATTGGTAAGCCACGCCCTCAAATGCGAATTTCAAGAATCGTCTGTGATGGGGGGCTATCTGGATGTGAAAGTAAGCATCTTTCAGGTCCAGTGAGAAGAACCAGTTCTCATGGCAAATCTGCATGAGGATCTCTTTCTATGTCAACATCTTGAACTGCCGTCTCATGTGGGAAAGGTTCAGGAGTCTGAGGTCTAAGATGGGTCTGAGACCACCATCTTTATTGTGGACAAGGGAATAACAGCCGTAGAACCTCGATCCACTTTCTGAGGGAGGAACTATTTCTATGGCTCCCTTCCTTAGCAGAGTCATCACTTTGGTGCAGAGGACCTGAGTGTTGTCCGGTTCTACCAAAGTGGGAATCACCCCACGGAAACGTGTGGGTCTTCAGGCGAACTGCAGTGAGTAGCCATGTTTTATTATCCCCAAAACCCACTTGGACACTCCGGGAATGGCCTGCCAGGCCTCGGGCCATGTGATAAGAGGCTGGATAGCATCGGATGGCAGGCCACTGATGAGGGGCCTGAACACTGGCGAGTGTGGAAGAGGAAAAAACGCTCTCTTTCTGAAAAAATGAAATATTTATTGTGGTGCTTTGCGTGGGAGCAACATTAGTGGGGCCAGATCACAGAGCAGGCTGACGAGAGAGCTTTGGGGTGGGACAGCCGCAGTGGGACTTTGCTCCTTCCTCTTTCTACCCCGATGATCAGGAAGATTTTGAGGGCGTTGGGTCCAGCACAATCCTTGGCCGTGGGCCTTTACGTCTCTGCAGTTTAGTGCGCATAGCAGCTCAAGCTTGCTGATACTGCTCCTTAGGGGGTGCCGCCTGGGAGGTAGAAGGAGCAGGCTTTTTCTGATGCTGAGTCGGCGCAGTCCTGGGGTGATTCGAGGCAGAACTGGAGCACTTGGGCAGGAAGTGTCGCATGAGCTGGGACGACTTCTGTTCTGCATTGAAACTCAGCTTGGGAACTGCGCTAGAGAGCTGTCCTGCAGCGCTGGCAATCTCAGCTGGTCCACTGCGGTGCCTCTTCGACGGCGAAGGCATTCTGTAAGGATCCAGTGAAGTCGTTTCTGAAGGAGTAAGATCTGATTTCCTCTGGCAATTTGCCTGCTTATATAGCCATTTGCCCCGCCCATTTTGGCAGGCTTTGGCGCACTGCATCACTACAGGTTCGTGCAGCTACGCAGCGCTGTCATTGGTATAAAAAGTTTAACAGATTAAACCAATGGCAGTGCAGTTGCACTGCGTTATTGAAAAAAGGCTTCAGTATTGAGAAAAAAAGGACCTTTTCCCCATATGCAGTATGAGTGAAGTATCGAAAGGGAACTACAGTTCAGTTCAAATAACAAATAACAAAAACATTAAAATGGTCCAATAATAATAGAGAAACAATAATGTACAGTATGGGACAATTAATGTGTATTTTGTACCTTTAACCACATAAAAACATTTCATTTCACCAAATACACAAAATAATGTTATTTTTAGCAACATCATATGACCCCTTTAAATCAAAAAAAAAAAAAAAAAAAAAAAAAATTACAAAAACATTATAAAAATCATAAAAGTTCAATTTAAAATAATTGTTTTAATAGTTTTATGTGTTTTAGTTCACTGAAAATCTTAAATCAAACCTATGCAAAACCCAATGTGTTTGTAATCATTGATATGAATCATTGCATGACTCTATTTGCATATGTGTTAGTCAGAGAGGTACTGTGTATTGCTTGGGTTCCGAAGGCTTAACACAGCACACAAGCATTTGACCCACTATATATGGTCGTGTGGTGCTTTTTATTCTTTTCAGGGCTTGGCAACCTCTGGTCACCAAACACTTTTAACAGCACACCAGATTTTCTATTTAGTTCCACATAAAGAAAGTCATACAAGTTTTTGATTGTGGAATAGACTTGTGCAGTTGAAGGACAATTTAAAATATGTATCTGACTGTGGACACAAAGATCTTGTGTAAACCAACAACAATGGCACAGCCTGTGCAGTGGCTTGCCACTTCTCACTTCTTTCTGGCTTTTTACATCCTTGTATGCTGTCAAAGGCGGTACGCGCACACAAAAACTGCCACTACACAACACCACTTCTCCAGAGTATGGGAGTGATTTTTCCCACATCCTGGCATGGAGACTGCTGCTTCTGACACCTAAGTCAAGAGAAGAAAAAAGACAGGTGGAGCGGCTTTTACTTTATGTGTAGAGACAAAGATATGCCTCGTGGAAGCTAATCCACGTCTATGGTTTCGTACAGTAATTGGGTCTGGGAACTTCCTCAGAAGGGTCGGTAGAAAGGCCAAGATGATCCATGATTAATAGGTACTTTCCATTAAGGGTGTAAAATAACCTGAAAATCTTTACAAATGTTCAGAGAGAGACATGCCAGTCATAACCTCAAAAAGTCAAATAAAAAATCATAAGCTGTTTTATGTTATGCATTTTTTTTTTGCATTGTGGGTTTTTAGAATAATAAAAAAAAATGAATTAAAATAGTATTTCAAAAACACTACGATAACTTTATTATCATTTAAACTAATGCTCAAGATAAAGGCAATATATTATGCCAAAAATGTGTTTTGTTATATAATATATAGACCTTTAATAACTTTTGAATTATTGAATAGTTCTGAAAACATAAATTAACACTCTTAAAAAAGGCCTTTTAATAGCATAATTGGTTTCACAAAGAACGTACATTTCAATTTTGTGTAAATCTTAATAAATATCTGTGCAAAACCTAAATCTTACAATTTCATAAAGCAAATGACAACATTTAATGAACCATGACTAAATGTAGGTATTGTCAAATATGATAAATAGTAATATAATAATAATAATAATAATAATAATAATAATAATAATAATAATAATAATAATAATAATAATAGTGTTCCTGTAGCTCAAGTGGTAGATCATTGTGTTAGCAAGTGCAAGGTTGGGGGTTTGAATCCCTGGGAACACATGTTAGGAAAAATTGTTAGACTGAATGCAGTGTAAGTCACTTAAGCGTCTGCTAAATGCATAAATTAATTAAAGACTTTGAATAAGAGGACTCTAGTAAGAAGACCTTTGAAGAGATGTGGGATGTCTAAAGTATCACATGCTTTCAGGTTATTAAACTGACTAGACTGGGTCATCAGTCAAATTTGTGAGATGGTTAAAGTCAGCAGCTGACCCTTTCTGATAAATGGAGAGCTCACAATCGGTCCTGTCATCAAACGAACACCTACAAAGAGCGCTCAGGTGTCAGAACTTCAGCCTCACTTTCTTGGTGCAGGTCTTCAGAACGTCTCCATCCACGTAAGGGTCACTCAGACAGCACAAGAGCATTTAAACTCACTGCTAATCAATGAAAAGGTTCACTTTGAGGTCTTGAACAAAGAGTTAATTACATCTCTGTTAACATTTTTCATTTCCTGAAGCGCTTTGGTGTGAACATTTGCTCAAAGAACTCAACCGGTGCCAAAGCCCTTGGTTTCAAATACTGAAAAAGTACTACATTCAAATAAACCTGAATAGACTATTCAGACTTCAGGTTTTCCTTAGAAGTGCTTGTATCAGTCAGTGGAGAGAGGGCAGCCTTCAATGATGCTCACAAAACTATTACTAAAATGAATCTGAACAGAATAATACATGACTTTATCCATTAGCTTAATGGCCTATGTCCATGTCTAGTTCAGCTCACATTCACAAATGCACACACTATCACAATAATATTCAACTAAGATGAACATTTTCAATATCAATATCAACCATAGGTAGATCACAGTTTGCATAGACCAAGATATGCTACAGATAAGTCATCATCGCATGAGCGTTTATCATTTTAACATTTTAAAATATAGTCATGGGTATGTTTTCCCTAACAAAGACGTAACTCGCAGATTAACCACCATATTCCGATGCGTTGTTGTAGAAACAAATTCATGACTGTTTCCCAAAAAAACGGTCGCATCTCTGTTGTTTGAACCACATTGGTTCAACAATCCAGGGCCATTGTTAATGACGTCACACCAGTTTTTTCCTGTGAATTGAACAAAATTTTTGTACTGCCTGTATTGGATTTCTTCAAAACACCATTTACACTTCACATAGTGAGTGTATGATGGAGAACAATAATATAAACAGCAAAATTAAAAACGTCTATATGAGGACAAGGACGTTTAAGCAGTGTTATTGTTTCTCCTTCAGAGAGATAAGCTCTCAGATCGCTCAGACGCACCGCCTCGTTAGGAGCAGAAGACTTCATACTCATCAAAATGCATTAGGAGACAAGCATCTGACACGGGCATTAAAACGGCTCTTGTGCAAATTGAATTTGACTACCCTGGTGAGGGCCCGTCTTGCTCGCGGGAGCACTTTGCTTTTGTGAGATGTCACAAGACTCTCTCTCTCTCTCTCTCTCTCTTTCTCTCTCTATCTGTATGTAGGCACGGCCATCCAATTGTCTTGAGAAAGTACAAAAATCAATGATTTAATTTCACTTTTTTAATTAAGTGAACTAACAGAGGTTAGTCCCTGCGTTCTGTGACCACAGATTCCTCCCGTGCCATCCGTCTGAATTAACGCTCATTAAAAGTAATGACCGGCTCCGCATGCCATGTTATCTGGAAATGCAGGGCCCATAGGTAGGTAACATCGTTTGACTCTTGCTAATTAATACCATGTCGTAGATTTAATGGGCCTTCCTGTCTTTGTTTATCTGGTGATTTATTTCAAGTTAACGGGGCTCAGCGTTGTATTCCATTATCAATTTAATTACCGCTTCCAAAGACGTATAAATAATTTTTTCATCACGGATGTGCGGTATTGACAGGCGTACAGAAGTCAACATCATTCACTTAATAGAACAGAGGCTATGGTGAGCAGTATTAATAGGGATAGGAAAGCTGATCTAATGGAGTCTATGAGGAAAAATGCAGTCCAGATGATAATTCTACACAAAAACCTTGAGCTTATTAAAAATATTACAGTGACGGATGGCTGAAAAACTGCATTTACAGAGTCAAGCTCTTCAACAAATATCACGGCCAATCCATACTATTTTAGAGTTTGACTTTGTATTGACCATTTCAAGTTCAAAAGACACTGGAGAAAATATTCCTCCAACTTAGTGGTCAACCAGTGTGGCTTTTTCAATTGAAATTCTTAATTAAATTATAACCCTAAAGCCTAAACATGCTTTCAGTGTTACACATGTACAAATAGTTATTTACTGTTACTTACCATATAGCCCTGACATTATTGTAATAGTGTAATTAAAGTGATTGTGATTTGAAAATTCTGGTAAATTCTGGTAGCATTAATATCCATGTATCTGAAGAAAAAATCTGAAATATTGCACTTGACAAGCTGTGCAAGTTTTTACTATTATTAAATTTTGTGGCTCTTGTTCAGATTAATTAACATTTTGTAACAGTATTATTGAATATTTTGTACCAACTCAATTTAATGCATACACTCTACTTAATATTTACAATTTAATTGGAGTTAAACCTACATGAATCATATTTTTTGACATAACTGGACAGTGGATCTGTAGTTCCCATCATGCTTTGTAAGGGACTGCATTAGCGGAGTAAATTAAGTGATTAAATGTAATATTTATTATTTGTGAAATTAGTGATTAAGTTTTATTGTTTTTTTTTTCAGTAAAGGGAAATACATGTTTAATGTTCATTTATACAGTATTTTGTGGTTACCATTATGCATATTTTTTTTCTTAGATACATTGTGCATAATGATGATCACAAACCCTAATAATTAATAATAATAATACAAAAAATAATAATAAAATTAAATAATAATTATAAAAGTAACATTTAAATTAATCATTTTAAACGTAAAAAACATTATGTGACCACTAACCAACCTTAGAGAACCATGAACATGCAAATGTGTTAAATATTTACTTATTACCAAAAGTCTCAAGGGTACTTCAAGTAAATATATTAGGTGAAAGAGGTTGGCTGACACAATTTCTTGGAATCCCTGCGTTAGATGTAAATAAGGAATCATTTTAATGTGTTTGAAAGACAAAAGCCACCCAAAGACATGCATCTGGATTACACATTCAGTAGAGCAGTATTTATTTTTTACAGTTAACAATTTGGCAGAAAACTTTGTCCAATAAATGCTTTATACTTTATCAGTTCTTGCTTTCCTGGGAATCGAACCCACAACATTATTTGAACTAAAGGATATATAAGTTATACTTATATATATAAGTATGAACTATTCTAAATATATGACATTAGAGCCTAAGTTCAGCATCTATGGTTCTTCCAGAACAATTCGATCATTCACGATCAAACCAACAACAGCATGCCTTGACAAAGAGTCTTCTAGCTTTCTTGTGTTGTTGTGATATACAGAGCATTTTAAAGATGGAGAACAGATATCATGTCTGTGAAGGCGCTGAAGTGCGGTTTGACCGCAGACTCAGTGTGTGGTCCCTTATTCCTGCTCAAGCACATGCATGAGTCTGACATGACTCTTACAAGCCAGGGGCAACACAGAAATGAGTCATGAGGGACCCAGACAGACAGAGAGAGAGAGAGAATGAGGCGGGGGCTGGAAGCTTCAAAATCAGCATCGAAAAGACAGTGCTTGCTGCTAGTTACAGGGTGCATCGTTTTTTTTGTTAGAGCAGCACTATAAAACATGCTGTTCTTTACAAGTTGTACAAATAATGATGTCTGGTTGACCCTATAAAACCACTGAGAGAACAGAACAGGCCATTTATCTAGTAATGCAACTACATGCACAATATTATATTTTATTTCTAGGCCAAATAAAGATATTTGGGATGATGAAAATAGAAATTAATGATAAAAACTATATTCATTTGCTACCAAAATGCACGAAAGCAACACAATACACACACAAAAAACGCATTTGACTTGACTAAAAAAAAAATATAATTCAATTTATATAAACATTTAAAGCACCATGCCTTTTTTTTTACTATTAAAAATAACTTTTTATTGAATCTTTGCTGTGCAGTAACTCTTATCAATGTTAGATTAATGTGCTTATTTTCTTTTTCTTTAAATTAAAGCGCTTGACTGGGACAGAGCTGTGATAGATGTACAGCTTCTCACATTATATACTAATTAAATAGTGCTGCATGCATAATTTTAAGTGTTGTCATTAATTTCCCATGCATTTATTAATGATCGCACAGGGAGAGAGAGAAAAAGAGGGACAGAAGGGGGGGAACAGCTATCTGAGCATTGCTTTAAATGAATTAGACAACATGCCAGTGAGAGAGAGGGAAGATCCAGCATCTCAGGTCACAGTACTGTATGTTGTTCTTGTGGTTGTTAGTGGAGGGGCAAATTGGTTCAGTCCGGTGGAGCCATTGGGTGGATGATGGCGTGGATTTCAGAGTAAGGCTCCAACACTTTGTTTGGGGCCAGAGGTAATTGGCCCTTTCCTCCTGCAAAAAGGCAGAGTGGCTAAATTTATGTCAGCTCTTGTGGAAATCCAGTGATGCGGGACCAAATTTTTTTCAATTGTACTCTGTCTAGCAAAAGAGTGCCAGGGAAGACAGAGAAAAACAGTAAGACATTTAAAGGTACAATTTGTAAGATATTTGCAGTAAAATATATTCAAAACCACTAGGCTTGTGTTATATATTTTGTCCAGCAGATTACTAACAATATCTCTAATGTTTTCAACTACTTGTAAATCATGAGAAAATTGCCATTCTAAACAGTGTCACGGGGCAGTGCAGTCACCTGTCAATGACGTTAGTTCCCCTTTGTTACCGCCTTTACTGACGTAGAAACCACATGACAACAGTCTCGTGAACAAATGTGGAAGTAGCTTTGTGACAAAGTTCAACTAGAAAGAGATGCCAATCTCGCTTGTGTTTCACTCGACTGTTGAGTTGTTTTGATTCATATCTTTACAGAAAACGTATGCTATTATAACGATCAACAAGATTAATGTTATGGGCCATACACGCCAAATGCAGGGCATCACGTCTCTAGACCCGTGCGGGGACGCATCTGATCCATAGTCTGATCGCGTCTTTGCATTGACTTTGTATGTAATCTACTCGCGCAAATCGTTGAACTCGTGTTAAATCCATGATTTATCTTTCTGTCTGATTGATGGCCGTCAGCGGTTGGGTAAAAGACAACAAATCCCATCATTCCTTGCTCCTCCTTAGTGTCATCAAACCATGCGATTGTTATTGTTTTGGTAGTGCGTCCTCTAGTGGCAGGTCCTACAACCTGTACCTTTAAATAGCCAATGTGGATCCTCTTTAAAGACTCCCAGTTAAAGAGCAGGACACATGGGTTTTCAAGTCTGTAACGTATATAATCCTTCATTGTAAACAGTCTGCAAAGTTGTTAACCAAAAAGAGCATGATGAATAAAGATATTGTCTTTGAATATTCATTGATTATTATGGTAAATAACATCAAGTCGACTGTTCCAAGTTGGCGAACATCTTAACATATCTGGAGCGGTTGAATATGGCATCTGTAAATATCTATGTGTTGTAACCTATAAACATCACAATTTGAGTTATCCCTGCCTGCCTGTGTAATACGAACACTCTGACCTGCCCACAAACACTTCCGCTAGTCGGTGTGTTTAAATCACGTCGAGAAGACGGTGTGTTTTAAGCTTCACTGGCCATTCTAACACAGTTCCCATTTCAAATAAGTAAACTACATGAGTAAAGTTTGTAGCCTAAAACAAAGCCTAACCACAAAGTTTGAAGCAGTTTTAAAGGCTTGCAGTCTGAAAGTTTTCAGTTTGAAGTAGTTTAAAAGTTAAATAGTTTTAAAGATTAAAGTTTTCAAGGCAATGCAGTCAATCAAAAAAAAAAAAAAAAAAAAAAAAAAAAACAGGTATAAGACATAGGGTACTAGGGTGCCTGTGGTGGTTGTTGTTGCCACCAACAATCTGGAACTAAACACCCAGAAGACAAAGGAGATCATTGTGGACTTCAGGCAGACTAGGAGTCATACACACACACCCATCTACATCAACAGAGCTGTAGTGGAGTGTGTGTCGAGTTTCAAGTTCCTTGGCATCCACATCTCTGATGACCTCACCTGGTCCCATAACATCTCCACCCTGGTCAAAAAGGCACAGCAGTGCCTTTACTTCTTACAGAGCGTTAAGAAAGTTCACCTGAGTCCCAGGTTCCTTGTGGAATTCTACTGCTGTACCATTGAGAGCATACTCACAAACTGCATATCAGTGTGGTACAGCAATTGCTCCGCATCTGACCGCAAAGCACTCCAGCGGGTGGTGAACACAGCTCAACGGATCACCGGCACCCATTTAACTTCCATCGAGTACATTTATCACAAGGGCTATCTGGTCAGGGCAAAGAACATCAAGGATGCCTCTCACCCTAAAAATGGACTCTTCACCCTGCTTCCATCCGGCAGGCATTTACAGGAGGCTAAGCTCTCACACTAGTAGGCTCAGGAAGAGCTTCTTCTCCGAGGCTGTGACACTGCTGAACTCCACACCACCAATCTAACCTGCACCTGCTCTTTTACTGCACTGGTCACAGTACTTTACATACATGTATTTGCACTACTCATATTTTGCAAAGACTACACGTTGTTCAAGCTATCACAATGTAAACTATCAAACATTCTTACTGTACATAGGACAGTAAACAATCTCTATAAACATATTATTGCACTACTGATTACTTTGCATAGAACACATTGTTTAACAATACTATTGCACACTCATCCAACTGTATTACCACTGTTCTTACGTTGCTGCTGTTCATAATGTACATATAATCCCTAAATGACATTCCTATTTACATTCTGTACATACTCTGCTTAATACTGTATATAGCAACTCCACTGTACATTCTGTAAATCATAGCTTCGCTTACTCTGCACTTATATGTATATAACACACTATATTCTTGCACTTTTGGTTAGATGCTAAGTGCATTTCATTAGCTCTGTACTTGTACTCCGGAGGACAATAAAGTTGAATCTAATCTAATCTAATGTTGTTAACATGTTACAGCATGATTAAAATGTTACTAACATGATAAGCATGTTTCTACTATGATTAGCATGTTACTAACATGTTGCTAGAAAGACCAAATCAACAGACTTAGTCACGCATTGCATATGGAATGACCAATCACAACAGACTTTTCCATCTGACCAATCAGAGCAGAGTAGGCTTATGGAAGGGAGGAGCTTACGGACTTTATAAACTCAGAACTGTTTAGAGCGAATCGTATTGAAATCATTGAAAAAGTATTCTAATATTAAATGTATATTCTGAGGAAATTACAATGTTTTCTGACCTTAGATGCATTTAAACTTGTTGTAGGGGACCCTGAAACAATATTAGGACACTTTAAAATAACATCTGACGAGCTCTTTAAAGTCTGCATGAAATCAAAATTGACTTCATTTACTTTACTAGCGTGCTAGTCTCGATGTGAACAATCGATCTGTGCAAGTAAATCGGAATATTTAGTTTTACTTTGGAATGGCATTTCTTCTCAGATGACCTCAACTGCCGGCTTGGGCAGAATAATCTTAACCACGCCCCTCTAGCCGTTAGATTGCTATGAGAACCAGAGAGGAGGGGCGCAAAAATAAAACCACACCCTCTATTCTGTATTTTATTTGAGGTGGAAATACGTCACTACACTAAAATAAAGTCGACAGCAACTTCCGGTTCACGCAGACTTTAAATAATAACAAACCACATGCAGCTCCACCAATGTGACTGATTTGAAAACCTGTGATGTGAACCCATAAAACTGTGTATTAAGGCAAGTGTCATTGTTACTATGGCTCTTAGTACTTTATTAAACCTTACTGTGCAAGACATGCCAAGCCAATTACGTGAATGCTCAACTGAGCAGAGGTGTGCTATTAATCTTCTAAGGTATGGAATTACATTTGTTTCAATAATAATAAACAAAACTTTCTAAAATTGAACATAACTTTTTCAGAAACGATCAAAATATGCCATTACAAAAGAAGAAAAACACAATGAAAGTGAAAAAATAAAATGCACTCAGTCGCAAAAATGTAACAGGCTCTTCAAATATACTTTATTCTTTGTTAATGTTTTTCAAAGATTCGTTTTCGCTGATCGTGGATTCTTTATTCATTGCCACAGATTTCACTAACGGTTCACAGTTTTTCGTTTGGTGTTTTGACACAAACTTCTCGTGGGGGCGGGCTTAACAATGATCTACTCTGATTGGATAGTGAGCTTTTGATGGACAGGTGCTCTCTAACCGGAAAGTACAGACGCCACTCAGTGGTGCACATATTGGAAAGCTCTCGTGATTTTGATTTGTATTACTAAATATATAAATAATATTTGACCTTCGATCGTCTCCATCTGTAAAGATGAGCTCTTGTCCTTCAAGACAGCTTGAAGTAAGCTTGTGGTACTGAATGACAATAATAACCCGCAACAAACTGTAGCACACTGTAACATGAAGCTGCCTTGAAGGACAAGCGGAGGAGGAAGATGATGCCGCTCCGTTTCTCTCTCTCCTGAAAGCTCATCTTTAAGGAGACGATCGAAGGTCAAATATTATTTATATATTTAGTAATACAAGGCACGACATATTGCATACAAATCACCGCAAGAGCTTTTCTTTTCTTTTTCTATTTTTATTAATGCAGAGAACAAAACATACAAAGGTATAAACATACATCACATAATATCCACCACAAAAAAATTAATAAAATAAAAAATAAAAAAAGAGGGCCAAAATCTAAACAAAATTACACAAGGAGATCAGAGGCAGAGCAAATCTAACAGTCCTTATAGCTTTCTTATTAGACACTGAGATTACATTCAAATAGTTTTCCATTTCTTTTAGAAAAACAGAGAAGACAGTTTAACAGTTGGAAAATTTGCATTTGTGAATGTGAAATTTGTTTAGGAATTCTTTTTATTAAAATAAAACTTGTTTTCGTTTATGGGGTCAAAGTCATAATACCCAAATTTAATGTTTTTCATATGTAGTGAGAAGCTTGGCAAAATCTTACACTTGTGAAACACACCAATATCATCCCAAAGTTTCTGAGTGTAGTGACATGACCAAAATAAGTGTTCAGTTTTTTCAGAACTCAAACAAAAAAAGCTTGTAAGATCAATGTTAGATTTAAATCTTTGTATAAACTTCTTTACAGGGTAGAACCTGTGTATGAGCTTAAAATAAATGTCTTTCACTTTGTCTGTGAAAGATTTTTTTTGCAGTAGAGACCAGATTTAATCACCGTGATAGCTTTCAATAGGCACCACCACTAAGTGACGTCTGTACTTCCTGGTCAGAGAGCCCCTGTCCATCAAAAGCTCACGAACCAATAAGAGTAGATCACTGTTAAGCCCGCCCCCACGAGAGGTTTGTGTCAAAACTCCAAACTGCGAACCGTAAGCGAAATCTGTGGCAATGCATTCAGAATCCATGATTATCGAAAACGAATCTTTGAAAAACATGAACAAAGAATGAAGCATTTTTTTTTTTTTCATTGTGTTTTTCTTCTTCTTACATTAAGTTTTATAAAGTTTCGTTCATTATTATTGAAACAAATGTAATTCCATACTAAGCATTATTACAATGTTTACTTGAAGATGAATAAAACAAATGCATTATATTACTGATGTTAAAACAACTAGTCTTCAAATATTTAGTGATTTTTTTTTTTCTTTATTTCCATTGAATACTACTGTTTTATTGCATTTTTTTTAATCAAATGTATGGAGCCTAGATGAGGATAAGAGACTTCTTAAGACACACACACACAAAACAAAACCCTAACAATTCAGGTCAATCATCTCAATGTTAAAAAGGGTCCCAATTCAGGATTTAGCCTGTGCCACAGCGCCACCAAGTGGTACAACAAAGAAAAAAAACAGAACACCACACACAAAGCCAGCAACAGACAGATATACGATGGAGAGGAATCTGCTGATGTTAACATGCTACAGAAAGGCCTAATTAAATGGGCTGTCATGTTTAATGATGGCCAGATTTATCACCACATATGGAATATAAAACGACGAGGAATAAAAACACTTCAGATTGCAGAGGAAGATCAACCTTTATTTATTGAAACTGCTTGCATACAAAATATATTGCACTATAACCAAACAATGTCAACGTAAAACCCAGTCTGTTCTGCTATTATGTACAAAGAAATTATTACCCAAAGTGCAGTAACATACAAGGTCAGTCTACCTCAGTTCAGTATCTACAGTATGTTGAAGTTTTTTTTCAGCTCTTTTTCGATCACAACAGCCTACGGATGTGTGCAAGAGATGGTTTTACAATTTTGTCATTTCAATATACATTCCAAAAAAAATAAATAACTAGAAAACAGTCTGTTTGGCAACACTTCAAAGGTTCGTAACTTTTTTCTTTTTTTTTGAACAGACTGCAGTGAACTAAGCCATCTTGCCAGTTTTACTGCCCGCCGTGGACGTGCAGGTTTTTAAAAAATACTCGGAGTAAACCCTTTAACACCTCATTTTGAAGTAAAGGCTAAATTTTTAAGAGCCACACGAGAGTGGTGTCTTTCCCAGTCCACAGAGATCCTCTGCCAGTCACAGGTTCTTTTCAGTTTTCATTTCGTTTTCACTGGCAAATCACTTTGAAACTGGTGTAGAAGCTTAACAGGTAAAGCTGGTTATCCGCCAATGTGAGTACAGGAGCGCGAAGAGAACTGGAAACGTACAGAAAAAGAGCAAAGAGGATACAACCTACTCGAAACGCACGGTTTTCTTGCTGTACAATCAAAGGAAAGCAGAAAAACTACCATGGTCATCATCACAGTAGTCTGGAAAGAATCGTGGGTTCAGAACAGCATCGCGTCTTTTTGGAAATGTAAACTAAAGTGTAATGCGCAAGCACTAATCGGATAAGACAGACGGTTTTTCATATCAAAGTTAACATCGTGTTCCCCCTTCCCATCCCTCTTGAAGCAAATCCAGCTGCAAAAGTACAGTAAATTCAAAATTAGCGAAGCAATCTCAACTTCGGTTTAGTGATGTTGACAGCATACATGTGATTCACCTGCTGAGGAAGTCTTATCACATTCTAGTTTATTATAGGTTTACAGATTATAAAGTACTTGCAGAGTAACACAAACATGATAAGTGCACATTTAAAGTTCATTCTAAAAAGAACAGCAACAATCTCTTAACGGGTGACGTAATATACAGTATGCAACCCCACAGTTCAACATTTTCAGTCCATGATGAGCCACTGATAGGACAAAGACAATGTTACAGAGGTGTTTCACGCCTGATGCTGAGAAATACAGCAGGAAAGATGGCAGTTTACTGTGGGCAGCATGGACAGGAACCAAAACGAGCATTTGAGAAAAAGAAAAAGAAAAAAAAGTTTGTGTCACTTTGTGTCATTTATCGTGATTGGAGGAAAATGAGACACACTGATTTTTAAAGGAAACTGCTTTGCTACC
>NC_068391.1:264399-288036 GCF_023724105.1 Carassius gibelio | reverse complement strand
CCTACCTCGTCCAGAGTGCCACGTGGGGCTTGCCAGACATTGCTCACTTGGAACCCAAGATGATGCTGCACTGATAATGGGGCCAACACCCTAGGAATGGAAAACATGCAAACATGACATGGAGTTATTTAGTATCAGGTATTACAACCTCAGATGCAATGTCCTGGAGATATGTGATTACAGTGCGTGCCGCTCGACTACAATTAGTATACTGGGTGAACAAGGAATGAGAATGAAAGCCTAAATAATTCAATCACTGATTGTCTGCTCCAACTTTGTGTTCTCAGGACATCACAACAGACTCCTTTTGTTCGGACGGTAATTGGGTAGTGACGGAGTGACATGATTTTTTTTTTTTTGTGTATTTTTATTGTTTAGGCTGACTAGGTTTTTGCAAGGATGAAAGCTGTGTTATATAGGTGACACATGTGTTGGAACATGATGATGTGTTTTCACATGAGTGCTTTTGAAATGAATGTCAGTGAGGCTTTGAGTGTTATGGCGAATAGTTTACCTAAACCCTTCTCTTAGTGATCCTGGAGTAAAAAAAATCGGAACTTTTGAAAATCTGGCCCTTTGCTCAAGTCAAAATTGCACAATGGGTCATTTATATACTCTGACATTCAGAAATGCAGTTTTGGAACTGTTTAATTAACTGGAAATTATTACTCGATCACCTGTGTGGCATTAGTAACAACAGTTTTATATTGTTGAACCAACATGGTTCAAATCGAACTGCGTGACCAAAGTTATTACAGTTTTGGGAAAAAGTCTTGACCATTTAGGTGATTTCTGCAGTGATGATTCATACTTCCGTGGATAAGCATCGAGTTATGTCATTGTATGAGAAACACACCCCAGAGTGATACAAATAGTAAAGGGTCTCGGTGCACTTATACTACATATCAGTACTCTTGAAACATCTCTCGGCCAATCAATTTACACCAGGAAACAAAGCAAGGCAACAAATCTCCTGCACTGCTGGGACAGTTTTACGTTTCTCATTTTACACTGCGTACTATTTAGGCTGTCACATTGCAACACACAGCCATTCATGGATGCTTTTTCCATACAACATAACCCCCTGTTTAACAACCATAGTATGATGCACAATTTTAACTGGCTAGTCACGACTGCTCCCTGAAATTGTACATGCTTTGTCATACATCTGTTGTTCTAACCACATTGGTTTAACAATTCTCTTTTCCCAGATTCAAAGCTCATTACTTGGTTTAAGTGTAAATATTCCTGGAATTTGGAGTTTTAGATTTTTATTTTACATAACCTAGTTTTATACAGGTCCTTCTCAAAAAATTTGCATATTGTGATAAAGTTCATTATTTTCCACAATGTAATGATAAAAATGAAACTTTAATGTATTTTAGATTCATTGCACACCAACTGAAATATTTCAGGTCTTTCATTGTTTTAATATTGATGATTTTGGCATACAGCTCATGAAAACCCAAAATTCTTATCTCAAAAAATGAGCATATCATGAAAAGGTTCTCTAAACGAGCTATTAACCTAGTCATCTGAATCGACTAATTAACTCTAAACACCTGCAAAAGATTCCTGAGGCTTTTAAAAACTCAGCCTGATTCATTACTCAAAACTGCAATCATGGGTAAGACTGCCACTGCTGTCCAGAAGGCCATCATTGACACCCTGAAGTGAGAGGGTAAGACACAGAAAGAAATTTCTGAATGAATAGGCTGTTCCCAGAGTGCTGTATCAAGGCACCTCAGTGGGAAGTCTGTGGGAAGGAAAAAGTGTGGCAAAAAACGCTGCACAATGAGAAAAGGTGACCGGACCCTGAGGAAGATTGTGGAGAAGGACCGATTCCAGACCTTGGGGGACTTGCGGAAGCAGTGGACAGAGACTGGAGTAGAAACATCCCGAGCCACCGTGCACAGGCGTGTGCAGGAAATGGGCTACAGAGAAGCAGCACTGGACTGTTGCTCAGTGGTCCAAAGCACTTTTTTTTCGGATGAAAGCAAATTTTACATGTCATTCGGAAATCAAGGTGCCAGAGTCTGGAGGAAGACTGGGGAGAAGGAAATGCCAAAATGCCTGAAGTCCAGTGTCAAGTACCCACAGTCCGTGATGGTCTGGGGTGCCATGTCAGCTGCTGGTGTTGGTTCACTGTGTTTTATCAAGGGCATGGCAAATGCAGCTAGTTATCAGGAGATTTTGGAGCACTTCATGCTTCCATCTGCTGAAAAGCTTTATGGAGATGAAGATTTCGTTTTCCACCACGACCTGGCGCCTGCTCACAGTGCCAAAACCACTCGTAAATGGTTTACTGACCATGGTATTACTGTGCTCAATTGGCCTGCCAACTCTCCTGACCTGAACCCTATAGAGAATCTGTGGGATATTGTGAAGAGAAAGTTGAGAGACCCAAGACCTAATACTCTTGATGAGCTTAAGGCTGCTATCGAAGCATCCTGGGCCTCCATAACACCTCAGCAGTGCCACAGGCTGATTGCCTCCATGCCACGCCGCATTGAAGCAGTCATTTCTGCAAAAGGATTCCCGACCAAGTATTGAGTGCATAACTGAACATAATTATTTGAAAGTTGAGTTTTTTTTATTTATTTTTTTATTAAAAACACTTTTCTTTTATTGGTCGGATGAAATATGCTAATTTTTTGAGATAGGAATTTTGGGTTTTCATGAGCTGTATGCCAAAATCATCAGTATTAAAACAATAAAAGACCTGAAATATTTCAGTTGGTATGCAATGAATCTAAAATATATGAAAGTTTAACTTTTATCATTACATTATGGAAAATAGTGAACTTTATCACAATATGCTAATTTTTTTTAGAAGGACCTGTACATTCATTTTCCATTAACAACTTAAACTGTGTAGTTGTGTAAAAAGTGCAAAGTACCCTGTAAAAAGTAGGGTTGGGTAAAATATATATATATATATATATATATATATATATATATATATATATATATTTTTTTTTTTTTTTTTGATTAATCGTTTTTTAAAATTTGGTCGATTCAAATTCGATTCTCAAAGGCAATGAATCTATTTTTTTCCATATTTATTTCCGAAGACATTGAACGCAAGATTAGCGTTAATCTAGTTACAAATTTATGCAACTCACTTGAAGAAGTTCAGGCAAATGGAAACACCATATATTATGCAGCAATCATCCTTAATTGAAGAAATGTGGCAAAACATCTCAGGAGAGAACCTCAAATTATTAAATTTGAAAGTGCTTTCCATATTTGGATCAACACAGGCTACATTTGTGAACGCACAATTTTCTGCAATTTCCTACAATGTCATGCGTCAAGTCATGCTCTCGTGTGCGTCTTGCAGACTGCATCTTATAGCCTCTTATACTTTCTGCGTCCGCAATTCCGCTATGGACCGCTAGGTAGGCATGACGTAAAAATCACCATCGGAGAGTGTGTGCCGAGGCTCTGAGCAGACGACAGCGCGGACAGGTGCGTGGGGTCAGTAGGCTTCAAAAAGCCCAATTACACATGTTCAGGCAGTGTGAAGAAGCCCATTGCCAATCGAACCTGTGCAATCCGTCAATAAAGAATATAAAAGACAGCGATGTGCAATGATTCTGGGCAATTGTTTGTTCACGTTTATTGCATAGCGGACCATCAGCGTGCGCTTTCGAAAGTATAAATAGAAGAAGTCCGCGTCCGCGCTGACCGTGTAAGCGTCCGCATTGCTCATGCGGAAAGTGTAACACAGGCATTACAATCGCAACTTCATTGTGCTGTCACTACATCGAGCCGAATTTCACAAAATTGTTCAGCTCCAGACAGAATCAGGTGTAGTAGAATTATTTAATTATTTCAATCTTTAGAATCTAATCGATTAAATATCATAATATTTAGGCTATAATATTATAAATCAGGTTGGTTTGTATTGGTTATCTAATGTGCGAGCGGCCCACCAGACTTGTACTTCAGTAATTTTCCTCCACAAAAACACGTAAGCCTTACCTAATCCTGGTGAGTAAATGTTTTTCAAATAATAACTAAATATTAATTGAGTCTTAAATGCATAATGAAGACAGAGTAGGTTATATAAGCTAATGTTGGCATTATTATTTTATTATGTCAGCTGCTATGGCGAAGCAAATCCGACTGAGCCTTTATCTTAATGAATTTCGTTATTGCCAAATACCCATCTTAATTTAGAATTTATCTTAATACATTTTTTTTTTTTTTAGAAAGACTTGTTTTTATTGGTGCGTTGGCCTATTTATATGCTAAATAAGCCTATACCTAGGGCTATTTGTAGAGTGCTGAGATATTACGATGTTACAAAGGACTTATTTTATTTCTTTGTTCAAACTTCCAAGTGGCCTTTTATGTTAGTCATGTATAAATTATGTTAAAACATGTATAAATTACTCATTCCTGACAAAAGGCAAAAGAGCTGCATGCGTGCGTACATTTGAAAAATGTCGGGTTGTAAATGGATTGCGGGCTTTTAAAAAGATGTCAGTCAAAATGTACTTGTCGGGCTCGGGTCCGTGTAATTTTTTTTTTTTTTTTTTTTAAGCCATTTAGCTAATCAAGCATTGTTGTGATGCTATCTACTCATTCGAACACTTACTTGTAAAACTGTTTGTCCATTCAGCAAGTTATCAGTGTGAGGAGTTGTGCTGCATAATATTTTTGTAAAATGCATGATACTTTTTTGTTTTCAGGATTGTTTAATAAATATAAATTTTAATTTAATAGTGTTTACTAGAAATATAAATCTGTTGTAACATTAGAAATGTCTTTACTGTCACTTCTGATCAACATGATGCATCCTTGCGGAATAAGAAAAAAAAAAAAAAAAAAAAAAAAAAAAAATATATATATATATATATATATATATATATATATATATATATATATATATATATATATATATATATATATATATATATACATATATACAAATATCTTGCTGAATTATCATTATTATGCTTCCCCTTTCTTGATTGTTTTTGACCAGTTCAGAGAGTTGTTAACTTGCTAAGAGCAGATCATTGAAACAGCAAGTTTGTAAGCTGTTAAATATAAAGTAAACTGGTTTTGTTAGCCATCCAGAACTGTTGTGATGCTAACTACTCAGTCGAGCACTTACTTTTGTGCTTGTTTGTCCATTCAATTGAATCATAATATTGTGAGTTACCTCCTGTTCATTATGAAGAGTGGGTGTAAAAAGGTAGCGACAACACATTTCAAATGCAAATTCCAGTGTAAAAACTCCCACATGGAAAGTCTGGGAAATTGTTTATTTTACTGGATGAGGTTGTTTGTTTGTTTGTTTTAAACCACATTTTAAAGCACCCTAACCTTGGGTGTTATCAGCATCAAATAAGACACCACCTGCCTTAGTTTCCCATTTGTTCAGACCACATTAGAGTGTAAAAAGCAATTTCTTTGTTATTGTTGATGACTTGCAGTGCTGCATTTTGATATTGTGCTTGAGGAATGAGACATAGATGAATGCCAGCTATGGGCTGAATGTAAATCAGTAGAGTAGTCAAGCTCCCTGCTGCATTTCAATGCACTGGGGAGCTATTAGGAATTACCCATAGAGTCCAGAATTTTTTTTCTCTCTCTCTCTCTCTCTCTCTCTCTCTCTCTCTCTCTCTCTCTCTCTCTCTCTCTCTCTCTCTCTCTCTCTCTCTCTCTCTTCAGCTCAGTTCTGTGTGTGGCTCTGAGGCCAGTACTTTTGCTGTGTGTCCTTTTAACAGTAATGAAGGAAGGCGCGGTTTGGCTGAGCACTTTAGTTGCAGTACACACACTGGGTCTGTGGTGGTTTCTGAGTCACAGCAAAAGCAGGTTGGAGTCTTGTGAAGATTGATCAGTGTGAGTCATGATGAGAAACGGAGAAGGGTCTGTGTCCTGGAAGCTATTCATGAAAGTAATGGTGGTGCCATGTGTCAGGGAAAGCTCCAACTATTTCTCTCACGTTTGCCTCAGGGTAGAAAAAACCTGTTTAAGACAATTTTTTTTTTTTAAATATCTTATTGAACTTATGTATTAATAATTGATTCACCGTTTCTTTTGTGGATATCAATGACATTTTTACATTGAAAAAAGTCAGGAATGAGAAAAACAAAAACAAAACGATTTTGATCATGTGGGTGAGTTTTAATGTCCAAAAACTAAGAACTGAAATCACAAATTTGACAAAATATGTCACATCAATGAATATAAAAATTATTTGTGATATATTGCAAAATAGACAGCGATTTCACGCAACTATTATATGACATCAAAGCTGCAATAAGTTGTTCATGGGACACTGAGTGGGGCCCCAGAGCAACAATTTTTAATTTCTCTTTTTTTTTTTTACACTGTGGCAAAAGTCACTGGCACACATTCAAGTGCTGTTCATCTATCTGTATCAATTTTGCATCTGCTGTGGCTTGTTTCCAAGTGTTGGGGCACCGTGGACATCTCGGCAGTCAGAGGTCCCGAGGCACTGGCCCCATTGCCTCAGAATCTAATCTGTCCTTGCACAGACAGCAGCAGCATTAATCAAATGTTTCATTTCTAAGTGTTTTAAAATTTGATTGTAATCTGATTGTAAGATATTCTCAAAAGATCATACATTATTGATGGTCCTCACTGATGTTATACACATGGACCACATGTCAAAATAGCTATTATTATCTTTAAAAATAAGTGGTGGATTGAAGTAAAATTGTCTCTAGGTGACGTATGTAACTCTAGTTCCTCGAGGGAATGAGACGCTGCGTTGAAATGCTTTCGGGAGCGCGTCTAGTGTGAGCGACTCTGAATATTGTTTGTAATCAGTCCAATGGAAGAGCATGACGTCACGGGCGGGTGACGTAAGCTATAAAAGCATGTGCCGCGGAGCGGTCGTTAACCTCGAGTACAAGCAAGCACCGGCAGGGGTGCCGGGGGTATGGCCTCGAGACGCAGCGTCTCGTTCCCTCGAGGAACTAGGTTTACATACGTAACCTAGAGATGTTCCTCTTCAGGATCTCGAGCTGCGTCGAAACGCTTTGGGGAACGAGTACCAACACTGCTAGACTACCAAACCCCTGCCTAGTGTGTATCTGAAGAGCACAGCTTAGGACAAGAGGACTGAAGCGCCTGGAGTGACTGGCATGTCTAAGCCATACAATTTTGCAAAAGTAGAAGGCGTGGACCACCCCGCAGTGTTGCAGATGTCCAGCATGGACACACCTGCTAGGAAGGCCTTGGAGGTCGCCATACCCCAAGTGGAGTGAGCCTTGTCCCATGACAGCGGGGGACGACCAGAGGACTCATAGGTGGCGTTGATAGCCTCAAGTATCCAACGACTTATAGTCTGCTAAGAAGCAGGAGAACCCATTCTTGGGGGGACCGTAGCATACAAGCAATTGGTCTGTTTTTCTCCACAGGGCAGCTCTGTGGATGTAACTGGACACATACAATTTAGTTTATCTGGGTCGGGCTCCCGAAAGGGAGAAGGACAGAAGGCCTGCAGCACTACCGGTTGTGGTGTGACAGAGGGAACCTTAGGTAAATGGTAAAAAATGGTAAATGGACTACATTTATATAGCACTTTCAACAGACCACATGGCCATCCAAAGCGCTTTACAATTTGCCTCACATTCACCCATTCACACACACATTCACGCCGACTGCGGTGTCTGCCATTCAAGGCGCCATCCAGCTCACATTGCCTCACATTCACCCATTCACACACACATTCACACACCGACTGCGGTGTCTGCCATTCAAGGCACCATCCAGCTCATCGGGAGCAGCTGGGGTTAGGAGTCTGTTAGCACACGTCTCACATATCTTTTCGGATCCTCTGCACTTCATCGCGAATGTGCTTGATCCGCGTTATAAAGACCATTACTTGGATGCGGAAATAAGGCAGCGCGCACGAGAAATGATCCAGGCCGCGCTGGATCCGGAGAACCCGTGTGGAGACGGAGAAGCACCAAGCGCAGGAGACAGATCAGAGCGCAGAAAAAAAAGACTGGTCTCTGCACCAGATGAGTGGCATGCACCATCGTTGTCTGATATGTTCAGTGGAATTCTGCAAGAAAGTGCCTCAAATAATAATAATACGTTGGCTATTTTGTTCTTAGGCTACTATATATATATATATATATATATATATATATATATATATATATATATATATATATATATATATATATATATATATATATATATATATATAACACACACAAACATATATACATACATAATATCAGATTGTAGCCATATTTATGCTAGATTTTCTGCTAGATTTCTGCTTTAATTTGATAAAAATGTTTATTTATGCCCTGGCCCTATTTAAATACACTCTCTCAAATATTTCTCAAATGTCAGACAGATGACAAGCTCAACTGCTCAACACCTACATGGTTATTTGTCTGAAGTCCCCATCCCCAGAAGTGATAACAGTCTTGCCAACTGGAGAAGCAATGCTCTTTTTAGTCCTACAGAGAAAAAATTCAAATGCACTTCACCTAAATGCACTTTGTTTTTATGAGAGAACAGTTCATTTTAAAACCTTTCTGCAGGCCAGTAGGCCTGTACTTTATTATTAAATATACACATGAGTGGGAAACATTTTTAGTTTTAATTTTATTTTATACTGTGCATTGTTGCAATGTGCTTAATAAATATTTGCATCATTTGTAATTATTTATTTTTATGTTTTTTATGTTTTTAAATAAGTTATGTAATTGTAATTATCTTTGAAACTTTAATACTAATTTATGCAATTGCAATGTCTTTATTTTAGTAAAGTTAGTACACGGTCATAGCAATAAATGCAATGGTACTAATAATTGGCATAATTTCTTTCGGTGTTTCGGTTTCGGTTTTCGGTCTTGGTTTTCTCTTTTTCGGTTTTCGGTTTCAGCCAAGAATTTTCATTTCGGTGCATCCCTATTAATGGAGCTTACATCGCGACCCCCCTCCCCCACCTCGGAGAGTCTGATCATCTTTCTTTTTTTCTCACCCCTAAGTATTCACCCCTCATCAACCGTGTGAAGCCATCAGTGAGGACCATCAAAGTTTGGCCAACTGGAGCAGACTCTTTACTTCAAGACAGTTTTCAGCACACTGACTGGAGTATGTTTGCTTCTCAGGCTGCCTGTGGCTCTCACACGGACATTGATATCTACACCTCCTCTTTACTGGATCACATCAACTCCACCATTGATAGTGTTACAACAGAAAAACAGATAACAACATACCCTAATCAGAAGCCATGGATGAACAAGGAGGTGTAACTTGAAAGCCCACAACACTGCCTTCAGGTCAGATGACGCTCAGGCCTACAGTAAATCCAGGACTAACCTGAAAAGGGGTATCAAAAAGGCGAAGTACTGCTACAAGCTGAAGGTAGAGGAACACTTTTCCAACTCTGACCCCCGACGCATGTGGCAGGGCATCCAGATCATCAGTGACTACAAGTCAAGCAACTCCACTCCAACAGTCACAGATGTCTCCTTCCTTTAACGAGCTAAATGACTTATATGCTCGCTTCAACAGCGACAGCATGAGACGGCCACCAAAATTACACACTCAGCAGACCACCAACCTCTCAAACTCACCTCCACAGATGTCCACACTGCACTGAGCTGGATCAACGCACGCAAGACTGCTGGCCCTGATGGCATTCCTGGACGTGTGCTTAGGACATGTGAAGAGCAGCTTGCAGGGGTCTTCACAGACATTTTCAGACTGTCCCTCACCCAAAAAAAAACTGTGCCAACATGTTTTAAGTCCACATCCATTGTGCCAGTACCGAAACACTCCTCCCCAATGTGCCTGAATGACTATCGCCCCGTAGCACTCACACCCATCATTATGAAGTGCTTCGAGTGACTGGTCCTAGCACACCTCAAAGACTGCCTCCTATCCACACTGGACCCACACCAATTTGCCTACCACAGAAATAGGAGCACAGAGGATGCAGTATGCACAGTGCTGCACTCTGCACTCACACACCTGGACCATAACAACACGTATGTTAGGATGTTATTTGTTGACTTCAGTTCAGCATTCAACACTGTCATTCCCTCCAAGCTGACCACAAAACTTGGAGACCTGGACATTAACACCTCCCTCTGCAACTGGATTATGGACTTTCTGACCAACAGGCCTCAGCATGTTCGGTCAGGCCACACCCATTCCCCCACCATCACACTTAACACTGGCATACCACAGGGCTGTGTGCTGAGCCCATTCCTCTACTCCCTTTACACCCACGACTGCAAGCCTGTGCATGGATCCAACGACAGCACGGTGATTGGCCTCATCACAGACAATGATGAGACTGCCTACAGGGAAGAGGTATAGCACCTGGCCACATGGTGTGCTGACAAAAACCCGCTCCTTAACACCAATAAGACTAAATAGCTCATTGTGGACTTCAGGAAGAAGAAAGGAAGTGCGCATGACCACATCCACATTAACAGGATGGTTGTTGAACGTGTCTCCAGCTTCAAGTTCCTGGGAACCACCATCTCGGAGGACATGTCCTGGGCCACAAACACCTCCAGTCTGGTCAAGAAGGCTCACCAGCGCCTTTTCTTCCTCAGGACACTAAAGAAGAACCAGCTGTCTTCATCCATCCTGGTGAACTTCTACCGGTGTGCGATTGAGAGCATCCTGACCAGTTGCATCACAGTCTGGTATGGGATCTGCTCAGTGGCTGACCGCAAGGCACTGCAGAGGGTAGTTAAAAACTGCCCAACGCATCACAGGGACACCACAGGGACACTGCTATTGAGGACATCTAGAGAAAACACTGTCTACGTCGAGCTCGCAGCATTCTCAAGGACTCCTCTCACCCTGACAGTGGATTGTTTAACCTCCTGCCCTCCGGGATGCGCTTCAGGAGCCTCCAGACAAGGACCACAAGATTCAGGAACAGCTTTTTCCTAAAGCTGTCTCCTTGCTGAACTCTGCCATCCGACACCCCCCACACCACACACACAGACACCTCCCCCTCTTCAACACTCTGACTGATTTATTTATTTATTCACAACAAGCAAAAAACAGTAACTTGTTATTACTTGCACTACTGTCTGTTCATCCAGGAACACTGAATAATCCATTTTCACACTGAAATATTTTATATGCACTTTACTGTCGATTGCAATAGTGTAATTATGTTCATCTGTTCATAGTTCTGCCTATATAGTACATACAATTTTACATAATCCATCTGTATAGTATGTTCATAGTATGCCTATGTATATCATGCTAATAGTATTTAAAATCTGTAAATTATGTCCATAACACTTATCTTTATAGCTATTGTACATATTATAGACTTTGTATATTCTGTACTTACTGCTTATTGCACTTCTGGTTAGATGCTAACTGCATTTCGTTGCCTTGTACCTACATGTGCAGTGACAATAAAGTTGAATCTAATCTAGATGGCGACCACTCCACAGAACACGGGCAGGGTGGCCACTCATGACTGCACCCCAACCAGTGAGGGATGCATCCGTCACTAGTATTACACGGTGACAAGGAGCTCCCAGCACCGTGCCCTGATTCAAGAACCAAGGTTTCTTCCACATTTCTAAGGCACAGAGGCAGCACCACATGACCTTGATAGTTTAAAGTGGATTGCCCCTCCTTGCTGTAGAGGGGATGTAGAGGTTGAAAATGGTCATTTCCATGATCTGGCGATCTCTTCATGCAGATCGGGAAAGAACGGAAGGCCCCGGCTAGGAGGTGGTTTACTTGCCCAAAGGGAGCATTCATTGAGCTTGCTTTGCTGTGGTTCAGTTGTTTTCTTGGCGGGCAATTCAATGCTTAGTTTAGCCACCGCGCGAGTCACCACCTCTAAGAGCTTCTCATACTGCGGCGAGTAGGGTGGCGAATCCCTGTCAACAGATTCCACATCAACCTCCTCGGAGGAAGAGAGGCAGAGTTGATCCATCTCCCTTGGTGGAAGGAACCGCAGAGCGTGCTTCTGACTCCAGAGATTGGGCGCCGGACCTGGTGGAAGTGGAAGGAGATAGGGATTCGCCCGTCTCAATTCCCCTCCGCCAAATCCACTTGCGAACCCTACGAGTGCAGCTGCCAATCTGCCTCAGCAGAAGCGAGACCAGCACCACGAGGAACACTGGTGAAGGCTCCCTCCTCAAAGAGAGCACTCCGGGAACGAAGCAGGTGCACCAACATTCTCTCGCAGTGCGGACAGTCGGCCCCCTCGAGAGCCGACTCAGAGTGCTTCAAACCCAGGCAGATCACGCTCAGGTTGTGTGTATCCCCAATAGTTATATATCGCGGGCAGGGAGGAACACACAGCCTGAAGTGCGATCCGGATTCACCTTTAAATGTTTAGTTTCCGCCTTGTTCTTAGACATGACTTGGAGCTCTACTGGAAAGCCAACAGTAAATAAGACTCACAAGACAAACAGAGAACATTCACACACAGAGCGCTTGCTGAAGATGTGAAGCTAACGCCAGCTGCGCAGCACGTGCTTTTATAGCTTCCTGGTCACTTACGTCACCCCGCCCGTGATGTCATGCTCTTCCATTGGACTGATTACACACGATATTCAGTCGCTCACACAAGACGCGTTCCCCAAAGCGTTTCAACACAGCTCGAGTTCCTGAACCAGAATCTCTACTAAAAAATTTAATTTAATTTAATTTAATTTAATTTAATTTAATTTAATTTAATTTAATTTAATTTAATTTAAACATTCATTGATTTGAAGATTTTGAAGAATAATGTATGGTTGATTAATACAATTAATTTATAATAAATTAATATATAAATCATGCTGAATCTTATTCTACCTATTTCTTATCTCTTCCTCCTTGTTTTTGGCCAAATGGAGACTCTCTGAGGTCGGATCATTGAATCGGCGGGTTGTTTTAGCTCTCTGTGCTCTTAACAGGTAACCCAGTGAGATTATTAGATCCTGCTGAATTCTGGGTGACTGACAGGAGTTTATTCTTCTGGCGCAGATATGTCATGTTGCTGTCTGTCTGGCATAGACACAGGGCTAACTGGAGTATTTGCTCAGGGCCGATTTCCTCTGTGCAGCTCATGATGATTGGATGATTGTGCTAAAACCAAAGGATGACTGCCAAGAGACACAGATACCCTCTGAGATTACAGTCAAGAGTGATGAAATAAAGCAGGGGTGTTTGATAATGCTTTTATACACTTAACTTTCGGTGATGGATTTATCAAATGCTTAAATAAAAAATCTTTAGTTGCAGCTGTGAATGCTGATTGGTAATCTGTTCACCTTAGTGGTGTTCTTTTCTTTCTTTTCTTTAATTAATATTTCTGTACTCACTATAAATGTGAAGCATATACATTTTTAGTGTTACAACACTTTATCCTGTGCTGGGTTGATATGCAAAGATAAATATGAATTATCCATCAGTACACGGATTCCACTAAAAAATATGTAAACATTATCTGCAGTGTTGCAAAACATTGCTCTGTTTATTTGTGTATAATGGCAGCAATAGTCACTTAATCAGTGATGTGAGTATGGGGCAGGAGTTTCAGGAATATTACATTTTTATTTTTTTTATTTTTATTTTTGCAAATATGCAGTCTTCTCTTAAGCTATGGCTTACAAATAGATGAACTGTCTGTGGTCATGCCTCAAATGTATACTGATGTCAATGTTCAAAATTGCATGTCTCATTTAGAACATGGGACTTTCACGGGGGAAAGATATCACACGGCAGTTGAATTTCACAAGGATCTTGAGAAAGCTGAAAAATTTAATGATATGGGAGGTGAATAGTCATTCAGCTATATACCACTGTGAAAATTACTAATATAACAGAATAAAGTCTATTGCCCCAGTCAATGAAATAGCTAAGGAAAGCAATTGTATCCTGGGGGTTTCTCCTGCCACACTTGCTCTCCATCACAGCTGTTTAGATAATAGTATTCTCTGCTTAAACATACAGCACATCTGTTTTAAGCCATTGGTGCTGCTTTCAGAAAATGTGCAGATCATCCTGAAATGCAAGTAGGATAATTCAACAATACAGTAAAAGAAAAAAAAAAAAAGAAAGAAAAAAAAAAAAAAAAAAACAACTGTAAAAATCAAATAAAATGTAAGACTTAAATATAATCAGGTCCTGGGGGTGGGGCTGGATGGGGGTGGCATCAATACATACATATATTATTGGTTTATATATACACACATATTTACAAATTCAAAATATCAAGGAAAAAATGAGCTGCATGGAAAGTCAAACTCGAAGTGAACTGTTGCACAAGTAAATGGCCAATACATTGAGCCACTAACAGGCTAATAGGAAAATTTTAAATTTAACTTTGTGTCTCACCAAAACCATATGCCTTCAGAAGACTTGTAATATGATATATATATATAATATATAGCAAACGGACAATTATAATCTTTTTTTTTTTGAGGGGGGGGGGGGTCATTTTAAGGGAGGATATAACACACAGAAAGCAATGAACACAATAACAGCAGTTGAAATAAGGCCAAGAACAGTAAACAATAAGGCTGTGATTTGCATGATTTATTCATGCCAGAGTCCAGCATTCACCATACAGAAATTAGCCCTGAATTAATAGATACAGACACAATATGAGTGTCTTGTCATAGACACAAATATATTTTGTCCTAGACCACTTTACGGAAAAGCAAATAACATGCAGTGGAGGCAGTATGATATCGGTTTCTGACATTGAGGTACACTAGTCTAAGTGTGTCTTCCTGCTTAATGGACACTGAACGGAGACATTGTCTCATCTGTGTTATCATGCTGTTTATAAACGTGCTTATGTATGTGTCTGGTGCCAGGCGATGGGCGGTTATGGGAGTTATGCATGAGCCTCCAGGTCTGTAATTAAAGTACATTGTTGTCAAGTATCTGAGAGGAGTAATTTCAGAAACTCTTATAGGAGAGGAAATTGACCTGCATTTTCATTATCTCACAGGTAATTATGTTCTGCATTTCTACAGTTTTATCCACTGTGTTCCCTCTGGTTAATGTAATATACACTACTCTATGTGAATGCAGCAACTTTGATTCATGATCTGGCACTCGTATGCTCAGTTAATGTGATTCTTGGCAGGGACTGTGAATTCGTATTTTTTGCAACTATGCACTTGGTGCTGCATTTATCGCACCTGACTGCTGCTATCTCCATAATGCACAGAGCAGAAAATATGTCTACATTTAGTTAAATTGCCCATTTTTTGTGCACACTAATACCCTATGCTGACAAATGTCTATTCACTAAGCATGCATTAAAGGAATACTTCACCCCAGTATTATTTACTTAACCCTCTTCTTTTTTTTTCTCCTTTTTTAATACATAATAACTGTAAACAAAATGAATGTAAAATAATAATAATAATAATAATAATAATAATAATAATAATAATAATAATAATGTTCTTCTTTACTACTATACCAAACGTACAATATGATCTAAAATTATTTTGAAAACAAGTTTAATAGCAATAATGTCACACCAGCAGCGGTTTAGTGTAATATTATGCACATTTCTTAAAAAAAAAAAAATATATATATATTATATTAATAAAAAGACATACGGTATTATAATATTATTAAGTAAGTGTGTATTGACTTTTGATATAGTTTCAGATTACTTATGATTAATAGTTGGCAATTTTATCAGTTTAAAAGGATGATTCTTAAACAGAAAAAGTTGTAATGTGGACCAAAGGTTAAGCCTAAAATAAATAAATAAATAAAGGGGTACAGGTCCTTCTCAAAAAATTTGCATATTGTGATAAAGTTCATTATTTTCCATAATGTAATGATAAAAATGAATCTTGCATATATTTTAGATTCATTGCACACCAACTGAAATATTTCAGGCCTTTTATTGTTTTAATATTGATGATTTTGGCATACAGCTCATTAAAACCCAAAATTCCTATCTCAAAAAATTAGCATACCTGGTTCATTACTCAAAACTGCAATCATGGGTAAGACTGCCGACCTGACTGCTGTCCAGAAGGCCATCATTGACACCCTGAAGTGAGAGGGTAAGACACAGAAAGAAATTTCTGAATGAATAGGCTGTTCCCAGAGTGCTGTATCAAGGCACCTCAGTGGGAAGTCTGTGGGAAGGAAAATATGTGGCAAAAAATGCTGCACAATGAGAAGAGGTGACCAGACCCTGAGGAAGATTGTGGAGAAGGACCGATTCCAGACCTTGGGGGACCTGCGGAAGCTGTGGACTGAGTCTGGAGTAGAAACATCCAGAGCCACCGTGCACAGGCGTGTGCAGGAAATGGGCTACAGAGGAGCAGCACTGGACTGCTGCTCAGTGGTCCAAAGTACTTTTTTTGGATGAAAGCAAATTTTGCATGTCATTCGGAAATCAAGGTGCCAGAGTCTGGAGGAAGACTGGGGAGAAGGAAATGCCAAAATGCCTGAAGTCCAGTGTCAAGTACCCACAGTCAGTGATGGTCTGGGGTGCCATGTCAGCTGCTGGTGTTGGTCCACTGTGTTTTATCAAGGGCAGGGTCAATGCAGCTAGTTATCAGGAGATTTTGGAGCACTTCATGCTTCCATCTGCTGAAAAGCTTTATGGAGATGAAGATTTCGTTTTCTAGCACGACCTGGCGCCTGCTCACAGTGCAAAAACCACTGGTAAATGGTTTACTGACCATGGTATTACTGTGCTCAATTGGCCTGCCAACTCTCCTGACCTCAACCCTATAGAGAATCAGTGGGATATTGTGAAGAGAAAGTTGAGAGACGCAAGACCCAACACTCTGGATGAGCTTAAGGCCGCTATCGGAGCATCCTGGGCCTCCATAACACCTCAGCAGTGCCACAGGCTGATTGCCTCCATGCCACGCCGCATTGAAGCAGTCATTTCTGCAAAAGGATTCCCGACCAAGTATTGAGTGCGTAACTGAGCATAATTATTTGAAGGTTGACAAAATATATGAAAGTTTAATTTTTATCATTACATTATGGAAAATAATTAACTTTATCACAATATGCTAATTTTTTTAGAAGGACCTGTAAATGTGCCATATTTATGCAGTATTTTCACACAAAAGTCTGCATCTTATTCACTATCCACCTTGAAAACCAGACACTAAATGCATAAAACAACATTTTAATTATTTCAGTTCATTTATTGTCATTCTTTTTATCAACTTGCTATTTTTCTGTGTAATTGTGCTTATTATCATTTGCATCTTATTCACAAAACTCTTCCTGGTACAATTACTGTTGAACTAAACTGAATTTTATTTGAAAGATGCAGTTATTTGTCAAATGATGGAGAAGAGTGTAATAATTATCACACAATTAGCACAATTTCAACATTGTGTATAGCTGATTCAGGTGTCTGAGCCGCATGTGAAGACTGGGAATTGAGCAGTGCAAATTGTGTTCAGAACAGATTTTGTTATCTTATTTGCATAATTCCTTTAGCGAATAGGGGCACTAAAACAACACAGATAGTAAGTGCAAATAAACAGCTCATTTTTAGCGAATCCCCCCTTAAGTCAATCACGATGCACAAACTCTCAAAGACAAGGGTTATATATCCAAAATGTCCCAAATGGCCACTTGATACCTCTCTTCCCTTTAGCGTTGAGTGTCACAACCTTAATCAAGCCTAATTCATATTACACTCTCATTACACCTCCCATTTTCTTAATTAGGTCTTGTAAAACTCATGCTCTGAAAACACTGTTTGTCTGGATTCCCAGAACCCGATAAAGAGCTCCTGTACAGATTGTGAAGGTTTCTAAGGAAAGATGATGCAGGCCTCCCAGCTCCAAACAATCCTATATGGTGGAATTCATGGAAATGAGGGCAGTCATTTATAATTCATGAACTGTTTGTCACTGGTAAAGTAATTATTGATGTCTCTACATCTCGGTAAAGCATCTATTCATCCGCTCAGTACGTGTGAAACAGCAAATCGCTTCCATGAATCCTGAGAGAGAGAGTTGCTGTCAAAATAATGACCCTCGATGGCTTGTTATTGAGAACAGTGTCATACAAACTGATCTAATTTTGATTATGAAAATAGCACACAGAGCATGATTTCTCAATATTTACAAAGACTTTAAAGAAGCACACTTAACCAAGGAGGCTAAACAGCTGAAATGATCTGAGGGCATAGGGGATGTGCCGTTTAAATTGAAAAGTAAACTGAAGTATTCAGTCATGAGGTGCCATTGATTTCATATGAACTCCAAGGGCAGTATTTCAGAAAGGAGCTGAGTGCCTTTCAATATTCCATTAAGCACAGCAGAGATTATTCACAAAAGATCATTGTTTTACATAACATTTCAAATTTTGCCTTAACAATGAATGTGTTATCACAACTTTAAGATATTTCAGTTACATTTTTAAATGTATGTGAGTCAGAGATAAAAACGGCAAAATTACTACCAGCAGTTTTTATTTGATAAAGCTCAGTTTTTAGCAGCTTTAGCACCTATACTGGAATTATTATTATTATTATTATTATTATTATTATTATTATTATTATTATTAGTATATATATATATATATATATATATATATATATATATATATATATATATATATATATATATATATATATTTTAATGGCTTCCTACTGTAATTTAAGGAAGATGTCCCTCTAATCAAATAACCAAATCGCAGAAAGGTTGTGTCTTGTGATGTATCCCTCACAAAAATCTAATAGGCATTGGTATGCTATTAAAATTTTTCCATGTTATATAACCACAACAGTATTTCTTTCTTTTTAAGCCTTATTATTATAATTATAATAATAATAATTATTATTATTTAAGGTATGAAATATAGATTTATTTTTTGACATTTATAATAATAAATAAACATTTTGTAGTCTTTCCTTGGCAGTGTAAATGCAATCAACTTCAAATTGATATCACATTTTCTTTCCAAATTCATATTGCTGTACATAATTGTACAACTACGCCTATAGCCAGATCATTGTGTGTATTATTACCTTTCCTGTATATTATATTTTGTATTGTATCCTGTTTTATTCATGTGTCATGATAGACTCACTAGTAAATTATCTCGCCTATACAATGTTTGGTATCTATGAGTTCGTATTTTGATGTAAATGAGAGTGTATAGTATATGTTGATACCTATGCAACATGTTAGTGTTCTAAGAATCTCTAATCATTTTTGTTTCACCTCCCAATCCTGTTCCATATGCAAAATACCAAAGAGTTGTAAACTTTCTCTCCAAAAGTGTAAGTCACCATTGGCTCTTTGACTTTATTCCACAAATCCTTCGTAAAAAGTAGTTAGTAGTTTAATTTGTTTAAATTTTTTTAGTGTACAAAAAGTATTCTCATTGCTGTTAATGTTACGGTTGAACCACTGATGGCAGATGGACTATTCTGACGACGTCTTTCATACTTTTCTGGACCTTGACAGTGTAACTTACTTGCCAGTCTATTGGGCAGTCACAAGCCTCCCGGTTTCTTAAATTGTGTTCCGAAGACAAACAAAGATCTTACTGGTTAGGAACGACATGGGGTGGAGTATTCCTTTATTGTTGTCTATATGGAGCCATTTGGCACCATTGTGACTCTGATTGAGAATATTCATACATCAACACCATGCCATGTACGTACACAGTTCTGAGCTGTGGTCAGACACAGAAAGTGAGACATTGTTTTGTATTGTAATTTTAGACAAGTGTTTTAGACATACATACATTATTTATTTATTTGTTATTTTTTATTATTTTTGGCTGCTGTTTTTGTCTAACTGTTACAATTTCCCCTGGCAGTGGGGTAGATTGTAACGAAGGAACACCATGTCTTTGACATCCACTTATAAGGGCTTTGATATTCTTGCAGATGTTTGAATGGATGCCTTTTGTAGTAAACAAGTGTGGGTGATTTGAGCACTCTATCTAAAAAAAAAAAAAACAAAAAAAAAAAACACCAGCAACACACACTGAAACAAAAAAGCATTACAATGTATGAATAAGTATGAATAACAATTTGAATGTATGAATAAGTAAATACACAAATTAATGAATTAATTACGTTTTTGCATGTAAATGCCATCATCTTCAAATTCAAATCAAACCTTATTTTTGAATTTAAATAAATATAAATTTTGAATATCACCTTAGTGACACACATATTATGAAACAAAAATACATACATAGAAAAAGTACAACACAGAGGCTAAATAGATGACTTAAACTGAATGCATAATTTCTTGTAGAGCTTGATGTGGTGGTTGTGGTTTTACAACAACGAACAGAACAGCTTCCATTTGAAAACTTATATAACTTTGATATTAATTAGTTTGGTAAAGGTTGAACTGAAAAACAACAACAACACCAACAGAAACACAGTTTCAAGATTGCATGTGACAATGTACAATCGAGCTCAGTGTGTGCAGCACGAGCAGCAGTATTAATGGAAAGGTCAGCGGTTATCTCCTGCATTCAGTGCCTTAATACCAACACATTCAACACAAACATAGAGCCAGTAAAGTCACACACTGCATCTATATTTCATATGCACTGAGCCATATGGTGGGGGGCAGTGATTATTACCATCTAAGAGAGAACTGAATATGTGTCAGCAGCTCAACCATTTCAAGGACTCACTGGTGAACTGTTAATAACATGCAAGAAAAAAAAAATATATATATAAAAGGACAAACAAATAAATAAAATAAAGTTTGTAAAGAACTGACACTGTATTACATCATTCAGAATAACACCCACTACACAGATCAAATTAATTTAAATGTGACCAGCTGTGCATTACGATTCCTCCAGATAGTAATGAATCTCATTTTTTTCCACCCCATTAAGTTGAGTGTGTCATGTAAAATGTATGTCTTTATTTATTTATTTATTTATGTATTTTTTTATGGGTACTTGCTAACTTATCATGGCACATGAACCAGATATAAAATAACAAAGCCCCTGGGAATTTAGCATGATTATGTATTATGTACATCAGCATGCATAAACTATTAGGCAGTCAGTGTCACAGTGGTGCAAGAAACCCTTTTGATTGCACGATGATATGCTCACACTGAAGACAGAGCCAGCAGGGGGCAGGTGCCCAGAAAGCTGCCAGAAATGCCCTTTCCACTTGCTTGACACCTTTTATCAGGAGGGTAAAAGCAGACACAAGGCAGATTCACTTTTACTTCACTGGTCTTGTTCCTTTGACATACACTGTTTGATCTGGAATACCAACTACTTGTGTGAGATACTGTACAGTACTGGAGACATATAACCATCTCTGTAACTTCTTCTGGTTGAAGAAAAATTCAGGTGCTTTTTTTTTTTTTTTTTTTTTGCAACTATGCAGTTCTACTGTTCAGACATTTGAAAGAAGTGTTTAATGCTCACCAAGGCTTACAAATTTTTGTTATTTGCACAAAAATCCTGTAAGAAAAGTCTAGTATTGTGACACTTTATTAACATTTTAAATATCTGTTTCCTATTTTAATATGTTTTAAAATGTTATTTATTGCTGTAATGCAAAGCTAAATATTCTAAAGCTATTGCTCAGTATTAATCTGTATTAAAGACTAAAAATAAAAAAAAAATAAAAAAATAAAAAATCACATTTCAATCAGTTGACACTATTCCATAACAGGTTAGGTTTTAAAAAATCCAAATATTCCTTAGTGCAAAGATCCTTAAAATCGTGATAGCTTTGTGGATAGCACCTCAGACTCTTATGTGTCTGAGTGAGAACAAGTGAAGAAAGTTTTGTATTATGTCTTTATAATGCTACAACTGAAATAAATCTATGTCAAAATAGCTCTTGAATTGCCCTCTTATTTCTGACACCTTCACTTAATGTGTCTGATGAAATAGCGTTGATTAAATAATAATAATACTAAAAAAAAAAATGTTATAATGGCATGGATATTGTTTGAAGTAGCCAACATGCCAATCATTTGACATTATTGTAATTAAACTTTAAACTGTCGACAGCTTCAGGAGTGGACTTTCATTGGTCATTTTGATATTTGCAATCAGAGTAATTGTCAGTAATGGTCTAGAGTTATATACCATGGGGTTGATTTTGATTCCTTTCATCATGATGGTTTTGTGACTCATTTTTTGACTCATAATCTCCAGGCTCTGTTAAGAGCAGCCTTCCTCCCTGGAGGGTCTCTGTAACATTTCTAGCAATCAAGCAGGTGCTGCTGCAAGACATGCTGTGGTGAACGGAGAGTTGCCTTAACCCCAGACCCGATCCATCATAACAGGAAAAGAGGCTTTGTGTCAAGCTAACCGAAATCTCCTGTCACTGCTTTTGCCTCTGTAGACCATGAGCAACAGTCCTACATGTTCAGATATTAAACTTGACATAGGCAAACTACTATTATCAAAGAAGAGCAACACAGGGCCTTTCTGATTTTTAAGCTAAAAAAGTGGATAAAAAAAAACAAAACATATTTGTGTTTTTGGTAAATTATGCAGACCTGCCAACCTGTATGAAGTATGAGTCAAAAAAAGGGGCTTTGGGGTCAACAAATCAAATTAGTTCAAAGGGAATTATTCATGAATTTAAAAGGGTAATTTTAAAGAACCAGTGTTTTACAATCTACCAAATTAATTTGGCCAGTGCTCATTTGAACGGGCATTAACTGTTGGCCCTGCAAAAGGATAATAATATCCAACATACGGTGAAAACACTATTATTAGCATGGTAACAAGATTGGCAGAATAAGACAATACATTGATAGAAATAACACAAGACACCTCTCTTTGAATACAAACAAGACTTTTTTGACTAAACTAATACATAAAGCTAGACCATAACACAAACGCATGCACACACACATTCACACGAGTTGCAGAAAGGAGGAAAGTGAGGAAGAAAGAGATTAAGAGAGTGAAATTACATAATTCAAATTTTTGTAAATCCTAATTGATCATTCATTATCACCAATCATTAATTCAACCCTTCTATAGTTTCTTATTATATTTCATAGCCTATGCACCAGTTCAGCATGAGAGGCTTTACTAGCATTTTGTTGCATCTCTTTAAATGGGGATTCATTCTGTGGTGTCTGTTGTTGACGGGGTCCCGCGTGGCTTCACTGGTGGTCTTTTCATTGATGGCATGGCATCTTGGGAGGCCAGGTTGTGGTGTTGGCCATTCTTGTGATCAGTTAAAGTTTGAGGTGGGCAGGGCAAGGCCAGGGTGGGATTTGCCCGTGGGGGGCGGGGGATGCGTGGGATTTCCCCTTTCTGGTCAATGTATCCCTGCCTCTGCTTAATTATTTTGTATCCCCGGTGGGGATAAATTTGTCCCCCCTCAAAGTGATCAGTGCTACTACAATCATTATTTAGTCTTTGAGACTCTCTGGTGCTGCCGCACGAGCGCAGGGTCTCTCTTTCACAACGCGAGCCTCTCTCTCTGTATCTGTTGTGTTCAGCGAGTGCAGAGAGGAGCAGCACTTTCAGTAAAAAAAAAAAAACAAAAAAAACAAAAGATATTCTGTTACTTCTAACTCTATTTTTCAAAGTAAGTATATCCAACATCAGTCACAGCACAACCACTGACTTTATCGTATGTCTATTTGATTTCATTAGTGCAGATTAATCTTTGAGAGCTGGTTATGTAGTCTTAATGGAACACTTTGTTAG
>NC_068391.1:240192-263899 GCF_023724105.1 Carassius gibelio | reverse complement strand
AATGTAAGTGGATGATTGAAAACAATAAACATTTAACATACCAAACGGTCTTGTTTGTATTCTCAACAATACCCAAATTAACATAATAAAATTATTGACTCACAAAGTGTTAACCTAAACAAAAATGGTGAGAACAGGATCAACACTTAAACAATACACAATCAATTACACACACACACACACACACATACCTGATGTTAACTGGTGTAACATTGCGCAAAACAAATATGTGTCGTTGTATGAAAAGTCTATGCATGCCTAGTGTGTTGTGTTCTAAGTCCAGTGCCAGTCTCTGGTCACAGTGCCCCACTGTGACAAAGTGTATTCTCCAATCGCTGTCAATGGAGAAAGTGGTTTTTGTGACAAATTGTGTAATTACAAGCATCTACCAACAGTAACCTTTTTTTTTTTTTTTTTTGCATAGACAAACCCACTTAAAAAGGAGGTTGAATATTAATATAAATATTAACAAATTAAATTAAAACCTTCAGGTATGTCTTATTTAGGCAAACATTGCTTCATTGGGCATTATTTACAATTCAAAAATATGGAAATGCCCCTGAAAAAAAAACAAAAAAACATAGTGAACCGAACTGAAAAACAAAAAACTTAAGCAATCAACCACATCAAACGGGCTTAGATCTCATCCACATCTAGGTCATGGCATTTCCCATATCACCTTAACAGGTAAAAAAAAAAAAAAAAAAATGTGCGAGCTAGGAGCAACCACACTGACCTGCATTTATTACTGTTCTCAGTGGCAGGCCATACGTTTTAATGATGCAGCTTAATAAAACACTTCCCCCAACACATGTGTTGCTTTGGAGAATAGTTTTGAGTCCTCCATCTGGGACTCGGCCACATGGCAAAGCCACCATCCGCCAATAATAAACACCTTGGAAAAAAAACTGAAGTGGTGGTAAATTTGCAATCCTGCCTCTAGGGACTATCAGCCAAACAGTTACTGAACACAGAAAACGAAGTCAAACTTTTGGATGTGTACAGCATAAGTGACCTTTTCTGTGCGAAGACTTCTGAAAAACTGGAAGAATTATTTGTTTTCATTATACCTTGACAAAATTCCTTTTTGGATTTCGACAAAGGTGAAGCGTAAACACTCGATGTAGATGGCAAGTTCATTTATCATTCAGATCGGACAAAAAATTGGTAAGTCAGATTTGGCCCACACTGAGCTCATTGCTATCACAAAAAGATTCAGTATTGTGTCCTTTATTTTATTTATAGGTTTTTACAACTACTATAATTACAGTAATTCTCCACGGTCTTTAACATACATAACAGAAAAGGTCTATACATGGTTGAATCATTCACAATAATTTCTATAAAATGCATTTACAAAATAGACAGGGTGAATTTTCATTTCATGCCAACTTTAATGAATGCTCTATAAGGAAATCACAAAATAATGCTTATACGCTTGGGAATCCTCAAAAGCAACTGATCAAAGCCCTCACAAAAGGTTTGTATCACGAAGTCAAGATTTAAATGCATGGTGCCTTCAGGCAATACACAGACTGACGTTATGTGCTGTAAATCCGCATGATGAGGCCACGCCAAAAAAAGCTCTTAAGCCTTCAAATTCCCTTAAGCTTCAGAAAATGTGTAATGTTTTGTTACAAAAAAAAAATAAAAAATTACTCCGGCACCCAAATCGCTTTCAAAGCATCACTCTATCACATTGTGACACAGAACAAGATGGAAGATATTTTCATTTTCTTTAGTTCTCTCATCAGTGTTTAAAAATTGAAAGCTACTGTAGCTGGCCATAGCAGCATGTCCAAGCTGTCAGAAGCAAGGTGTTTTAATTATAAGGTTTAGGGGTTGAAAACCTAAGGCTAGGTGTCAAGGCCACAGTCGATACGGTTCAAGCGTTCATCTGGCAATTAGCCGACCACTGGATTGACAGAGTATCTCAGCCTTACCTGGCTGTTCTTTCCTCTGATGTTAACATGTCAGTCTCTCCTTCCCTGCTAATAACAGATGTTCACAGATAGTATGTGTGCGCTTCAATGTCAGCCCCATCTGGTTAACCTCTGGTCAGAGAGTGGTTAAAGACAGATGTATCAATGTTATTAAGACCTTCTGGTGATGTTTACTTTGAGAAGGCAGAGGCAGGCGTGTCAGCGGCTCTTTGCTTTTTCAAGTTAACACTAGTTACATTTCAATACATTTCTCAGAGATCGTAAAAACATCCAGTCTTTTATGTATAAATTTAAAAGCTTTGAACCAAAGATCAGCAGAAAGACTTAAAGGGATAGTTCACCCAAATGTACTGACATCATTTACTCATCCTCATGTTTTCCCAAACACATATGACTTACTTTCTTCTGGAAAGTTCAAGTTGCTCTTTTAAATTCAGTTACTGTCAAACAAGATTTTCAAGGCAAGATATTTTAGTAAATAACGAGAAGTCTTCAGAAGTCTAACAGTAAAATATAGCACCCAAGTTGTATTGGCAACTTTTATGATGTTTGCGTGCTGCTTTCTTGTCCTTGGAGCTTGACAGAGTTAGTCACCTTCGCTTTCATTTTATGTAAGAGAAATTCAAATTTTGTGAGTGCATGAAAGAAAAAAGGGCTTCATATGAAATGGGAACAACATTAAAATGACTAAATATTTCTTTTTTAGACAATGAGTGGATGGAAATCTCAGCAGACAAGCATTATATAGTAGTCAATTAAACGTTTAAGTCTACGGAAGCCATATAATACCTTTGAAAAACACACTGAAATAGTGGTTATTAATGGAAAACAATGGCTAGAAAATCTTGTTGGACATTCATTGTATGTAAAGGAGCAGTTCGGACATCTCCCTATAAATATCTCCTTTTGTGTTCAGTGGAAGACAGAAAGAAAAGAAATGAGCAAATGATATCAGACTGGTGAACTATTCCTTTACAATAGTAATATGGGAAAAAAGAGGTATAGGAAGTAGTAGTATTCATAATTAACCTTGATTTTGTTCTTCTGAGCTGACAAATTATATAAGAAAACTATTATAATGGTGTCAAAAGGCTGCCAGTTGTCAAGAGGGGTTAGCAAGTAGTATTTTCATTCTATAACAACCGCTGAGCAAGTTTCTCATGAACGAGCGCAAGGTAATGAAAGTAGGGCTTCTTTGTATTATTGAAGTTCTCAGACTGTCTCCCAAGGTGCCACATTCTTTCAAACGATGATGTTGCGTCATTGTCAAACCAGGCATAGTTTGTAAATTATAAAATCCTGACAGATCTGCAATAATCAAAGCATCATATCTGCCACACTCTGCTCTGACATATTATCCTCTGTGTTGCAACCAGCTGTGAAAAATATGTCTTCTAAATAAACGTGATCTAATTATAGACATTATTGTCGGAGCCTTGGGTGCCTAGTGAAACTACGCACAGTTATCCCGAAGAGAGCAGCAAGTCAACAGCTCAGCCATGCAGATGGAAAGAAAGAAAGGAGGCTTTTATTAAAATTCCGAGCACAAACAACAGGCAGAATTGAGCTGGGAGTGGGCCTACGCTTTCAAACAAAGTATATCTCATGAACGAAATGAAAAACAATGACCTGACCTTCAAGAGCACTCGCTCACCTCAAATGGTCCAACCCTCTTTCTGACAGACAGTAGCAGTAATTCTCCAAGGGTATGTTACCATCTCACTCTGACCTAGGGCAAAACTCTCGTCAACCATTTTGGGTTTCTATTTGCTCGCTGCAGACTAGTGATGGCTGGAACTGAAAGAATGTTGGAAATGATACATGAAAATAGTGATGCCAATTTTGTCGTTCAGCTTTAGGTAACAGAAATCTAATCTGACAGCAGGCTTCTGGAATAGCCACTCCCATTACAGATTTGTGTATTAAACAATCATATTACCGCATGTGAATCAATACGTTATGCTCCATTAAATAAACAAGTCTTTGAGTGTGCCCTACGTAATGTGGTTACATTCACATATCTAGTTATCAAATTTATTTTACACAATCATTGTAATGTGCTGCTCTAAGGCATTTGAGGTGAAGTTAGACCGTGTGCTGAGCTGTCTGAATTCTCCTCTGAATACCTTGCAGCACATTTACTACCCAGCTGTACCCTGGTAAAACGTTTCGCCTTGGAATTACATTATATTTACAGTATTTACGCAAATATTTAATAAATATAAAAAATATGGGTTTGCAAACAAATGAATACTGGCGGTGTTTAAACAATCTGGGACTGAACAACTAATCAATCTCCCCCCATTGGCAATTAGTTCTCTCTCTCTCGCTCGCTCTCTCTCTGATGGTGTTCACACATACTCTTGAGTCAACAAGTAAAACATTGCACTACCTGAAACAAACGAAAACTAAGACTAAAACTGTTGGTCAAAAAATATTTTCATATACTGAAATAAATGAATATAGGCTACATGAAAAGCTCAAATTAAAATGAAACGAACAACTGTAACTGAAAACTAACAAAAATATAATAATAATTAGCAAAAATAAATAATCGTGTTAGTGATTTAATAATCTCTCATTCTGTGCCAGAAAATCTGACCTGTGGTTGTTTTGTAATCTTAAAGATCTTAAAGATTCTTAAAGAATCTTAAAGATTCCTAAATGCATGTACTTTTGGAAGGCCAAATAAAATGCTTTTGCTTTCACTTTGAAACACACAGCATCTCCTTGACATGGCTGCTTCAACACTAACTGCGGTTACTGAAACCAGGCTTTCTTTCTTTGTGTGAACATTTGGGCGGTATTATGCAAACATTTCCACATAGTGACATAGACATGTGGGGGTCTGTTTTAATGAGCCATTTTAGGGGGGTGTGGCAGAGTCTTAACTTTGATAAACAATATCTCTTTGGATTTGAGACTTTAGTCTTTGCAACATTAGGGATCTTCTTCATGCACCAAGAGCTTGTAACAGTCCAAAGATAAGGAAAAACTTGAAATCATATCATATGACCGCTTTAAAAGCATGCTTGACGTGCGAGAACAACACGAGAGTGAGTTTACTAAAACATTTTGGATGAGCTTTCTAGTGAGTAGTCATTTTGTCACACTTTGCGATTACTACTGCAAAGTCCATCTAGAGTCCATGACAAAACTTGTTTCTATACAGTCTATAGACAAAATGTATCCAAAATGAGAGAAAGCAGCAGCCACGCTGTGTTTTCGCTGCTTGAAAGTGAAAGTCATGACATTTGCCAAACCCATAATCAGAATTGGTGCTTTGCATTTAACCCATCCAAGTGCACACACACACATAGCAGTGAGAAGTAAACACACCCAGAGCAGTGGGCTGCTATATATCCAGCGCCCGGGGAGCAAGGTTTTCTCAAATCAAGCACTGGAGGGTCATTGTCCTGCAGAATAAAAACTCAACCGCTTGCAGCTTTCAAGTAACTCTGAAACCTTGATTAGCTTGTTGTTTGTTAATTACTGGCATGTTTAACAAGATTACATCTTTAATGTGAATTAATGTGAACATGCATAAGCATGAATACATTTTATACATATAAGTTGCAATTTTTTTTTTTTTCAATTGTAAAGAATTATTTTATTTTCATTATTAAGAGGTTTGCACAAGACTTAACTGTAATCTGTGTGAACATTCAACTTTGCTCAAATTAAATGTCTTGCTTTGGTCTAGACTTGTTTATTTATTTTAAATAAACAAGTATTTTAAATACTTGTTCCGTTAATTTTATAATTACTAAAACTAAAACTGAAACTAAAATATTAGGGCCGGGACTTTAACGCGTTAATTGAGATTAATTAATTACACAAAAAATAACGCGTTAACTAAGATTAATTAACTACAGAAAAAAAATTCCCGCATTTTTAATAACTTATTTTTGCACCGCGGAACGTTTCTCACTGGATGAGTTTCGGCGGACCGATTATACTGGAGCACCAACTAGCGTTCGCATATGACCGCAGCAGCACATCGAGCCTCAAGTTTCACCTCAACGCAAAACATATAGCAGCTAGCGTGGACTTTACACTTTTATGTTGAACTGTGTATTATTTTGTTGGTGCTACTGGCAGTTTATGTTGAACTCTTTATCGTTTTGGCCAAGGTTATTGAGAGTTGGACTTAGTATGTTATGGCCTCTGAAGCAACAAAGAGATGTTTTCTAATAGTCAGTGTTTCCAATGTTCTGAATGTAATTGACAGTATTGTGTTTTACTTAAAAAACACTTTACAGAAGGTTCCAGCACCTATAAGCTTCCTGAATTTCTGAAATGTACTATTTCTAAATTGTTTCTAAATATGCTATTGCTACACTTAATGGCAAAAATTGCACTGGTCTGCTAGACTTGGCTGAACAAAAATAAACAATATTTTGTTGCTTAAGCTTATGTATTCAGTCATTATTCAATGGTATACTATAAATCCATGTGAAAAAAAATTACTTCTCACTGTTCTCAGGTCAAATATTTATATGCGATTAATATGCGATTAATTTCGATTAATTAATTACATAGCCTCTAATTAATTAGATTAATTTTTTTAATCGAGTCCCGGCCCTATAAAATATATAAAAACAAAGCAGAAATGTGTTCACAAAATAAAAACTAACAAAACCATTAATCAAACAAACTTAAACAATACTGACATTTTGGGAAATTTGAAAACGATATTAAAATATAAACTAATAAAAAAATTATAAACTATGATACCCTTGAACTGAAGTCAAAGGTTATATTCTCAGGGAACATGCATATTGGAAAAATGTCTACCTGAATGGAATTCAAGTCAATACTGATAAAGGTGGCTGCCAAATGCATAAATGTGACCCTGGACCGCAAAACCAGTCTTAATAGAACATTTTTTTCAAAATTGAGATTAATACATGATTTGAAACATGAATAAATAATATTTCGGTTGATGTATGGTTTATCAGGATCTGACAATATTTGGCCGAGTTACAACTATTTGAATATCTGGAATCTGAGGCTGCAAACAAATCTAAATAACTGAGAAAATTGCCTTTAAAGTTGTCCAAATGAATTCTTAGCAAAGCATATCACTAATCAAAAATTACATTTCTATATATTCATGGTAGGAAATTTACTAAATATATTCATGGAACATGATCTTTACTATATCCTAATGATTTTTGGCATAAAAGAAAAATGTATAATTTTGACCCATACAATGTTCTTTTGGCTATTGCTACAAATATACCCCAGCGACTTAAGACTGGTTTTGCGGTCCAGGGTCACAAATGTATCCTGAAAAAGAACAAGCAGTTCTGAGATACCTGTAGCATATATAATCTTTGAAATGTAACTTTGAAACAACTTTTTTTATGAGGTAAAGCTAACACAGCTCAACAGGGTTCAACACAACACATCATTTGTGACTGTTAATCATGTTGCTGTGAAGGACCTCACAGTACCATTGTGTTGCTGAAATGCCCATTACCTGCACCACAAGCCCTTCTATTCTATCTCAGCTCCTGTCATGACCAGACAAGTGCACCGTCTGTGTCATCTCATTAGCCTTGGCTCTCAACAAGCAGCAGCACAGAGCAGTGGCAACAAAGAGGAACCCTATATAGAATGTTTCTTTGGTCTGATATCCAAGTGGCTGAAGTGAAAAGAGATGGAAATGGAAGCAGGAAAAGTGTAACATTTGGAAAGATAGACTTGTATCTGTTAGTGTTTTGGACTTGTTTTTTCTTGTGTTTCCCTTTTTTTTTTTTCTGGTATTCCAAATATGGTATTTTTCCTGTTCTTGTTTAGTTTGATTATGATTCTTAGCACCTGTGTTTGTTAATTATCCTGTGTATATTAAGTCCCTGTTTGTTCCTTCCTTGCTGTCGGGTCTAATCATTGAATTTTTGCATTTGCTTGTTTGCTCTGTGTTGCAATCTCCGCTGTATTTCAGCAATAAAGATGGTTTATGATTATTTGTGCCTCCTGCATTTTCCCTGCAACAAAATACTGTGACAGCATCCTTGTTTAGAAGTACAGGAAGGGAAGTATTAAATAAAAACATCTGAGGCTGTTCTCTTGGAAAGTGATTGTGAAGACACCCTGTTCCTGGTTTGGAATTAAATAGTGTCACTCCCACAGCCCCAAGAGCCAGTGTCACTCAAAAGTTCTTACTAAGTTCTCACTCGAACACTATTCAATTACAGATACAGCTCGTCTCATCATGCACAGCCTTTGAAATGTTCCATCAAAAATATGATGTACAGCTGTACTTTTCCAAGTGTCCTCATATGCCGCTCCATCTTGTGTGAAGTTTCCAATCATTAAACCACTGCTTTTGGCAGGTTAAAAGCATTCCACAAGAACCCAGTTATTTTTTTTTTTTTTTGTCTTGCAGGACAGATAGGAAATCAGACATCTGTGTGTGTGTGTGTGTGTGTGTGTATGTGTGTGTGTGTGTGTGTGTGTTGATTCATAAATTCAAAACAAAGATATTGTAATATATTATAATTTAACCCTAAAACAGGCAATGTGTACCACAAGATACATATTCTTTAGTCTCTTGTAGGAGGCACAAAGAAGAATTTTCCATCCAATACTGATATCATTATCATAGTTGAGATCGCTTAGATTATGAATTCTATGATGGGTGGGGAGTGTGTGAAGGGTGGGTTGAGCATTTTGAGGAGGTTTGGCGTTCCCCCTTGGTGGTTATTGGGGGTGGGAGGGGGTGTAGAAAATACTGAAAATACACAGAAGTCACAAAAAGTACATACAATACAAGGGGGAGCCCCTTGATTAAAAGTAATAAAAATTCTCAAAGAAGTGGGGTGGTGGGTGGATTGGGGGTTATAAATCACATTTTTAACACAAAGGAGAGTAGATCCCCCTCATTCTCATCCCAAGGTCAGGGGCCCTTAGAGAAGAGCTGACTTTCTGGCCTCTAGGCCCCTGTACACAGTCCTCTTTCTATTTATTTTGAGTTGAAAAATTGTGCAAATGTTAATATTTGCATGTAAAATGGATCATATTACATTAAGTTGACTATATCTTTGCATTTTTAACTAGATTTTTTTCTTGCAGGGTGTGGTTCCCACCAGGAGCTCTGGAAGGATAAAAGGAGGAGTGACAACAGTGCAATACGAGAGAGGAGCAGGCCTGGATTTATGTTGTTTTGTTTCTGTTTGTGTGCAGAAGTCATCTGTGAGGGGCTGTCACACTATTTTCAGTTTTGTGCCAGTTTTATTATTAAATAATGTTTAAATTTTGTTGGTTCCCGTCTCCTTCTTCCCGGACTACAAACTGTGTTACACAGGGTTTCACACAGCTCATTTTATGGTACAGCAGAGGTATCCAACCCTGCTCCTAGAGAACAACCATCCTGCAGTGTTTAGCTCCAAACCTGATCAAACACGTCTGAAAAATCTGACTACAGTCTTCAGGATTACATCAAAATATATATTTTGCTACACAAATTGCATTATGATTGTTTTGGGATGAAGCTAAACCATGCATGACAGTGGACCTCAAGGGTTGGAATTCTCCACCTTTGAGGATGAAGATGAGAGAGTTAAAAAACAAACCTAGACATGTCATACATGCAGCATATTTTGAGTATCCCATATTTAGATTGAATCAAATAAATCATAAAATTATTGATGACTTGTGCTGTTTTTTATACCTTAAACGGGCAACATGTCCTGGGAGATACTCATAAAATCTAAAATATATCAAATATTAAAAAAACAATTATTTTGAATATGTTTTACTTAAATCCAGATTATATAAAAAGGTGAAATGAAAGGTTTTTGTTTGTTTGTCTGTTTGCTTTGCTACTCTTGCCTGTTTTAGGATTAAAATTAACTATTTAATTATTTAATTATATTTATTATATTTTACTGAAAACACAGAGTTAATAATAATAATAATAATAATAATAATAATAATAATAATTATTATTATTATTTTATATATATATATATATATATATATATATATATATATATATATATATATATATATATATATATATATATATATATAGGCATAGACAGATTAAAAAATGCTCTGATAAACCAGCTTCAGACTTTGAGTTTGGTGTGTCAGTTAATACATATCACAGATTCAATGAGAGAAAAAAAGAAAGAAAAAAAAACACAATGTCAAGAACAAAACCCTCTAATCTTTACAATTTCAAGCCTCATTTATAATGAAGTCTCACTCTCTTATTTGAGGCACATAAGAGAGACTGTTCATTAGTAAGCTTTTAGTCTAAGTTTATGCAAACGAGCTAACATAAGCAGCCCATTCTTCTTGATTATCTCCTTGAAAGCTGGAAAGTTTGCATAGTTTTTTGACTTTAATAGCATTCATGGATTCTTCAGAGTTGTGTGAATAAGAAAAGGATGTCAAGGTCGACAAGCGAAGATTGTGGCAAATTGAGAAGATGATGAACTGTGGCTTGTAAAGGAAAAGGAAAAACACACTCAGCTCAAGTACACAGTGAGTGGAGGTGGGAAGTGTCCATTAGACACCCCCTTACACCGTGTGGGTCAATCTCTTCTTCTACACTCTGTACAAAATTTTACATAGTGAATCCATCCCTGACATTTGAGATCAATACAAGCAGAACAGGCTATGCTGTTGGATGTTTCATAGAGTTCTCATTGTTCTAAAGTCATGTAAGTAAAGCATGGACAATGAAGCTGGTATGCTAGTATGCATTTCAGACTACTATTAGTGTGAATTAAGTCAGGAAAACAGATTTTATAAACAGGGGGACTCTTCTTCTAAAGGTTCCCCACAAATGACCATAACTTTATCATATGTAAAATAGGTCACACTTCATTTTAAAGTCCAATTCTCACTAATAACAAACCATTTGCTACGACTCCTGGCTCAATAATCTCCTAATTTGCTGCTTATTATTAGTTAATATAGTAGTTGTTAAATTTAGGTTAGGGATGTAGAATGTGGTCATGCATAATATGTGCTTTATAAATAATACTGAACAGCCAATATGTTAATGAGCTAATAAGCAACTAGTTAATTGTGAGAATTGATCCCTGAACTAAAGTGTTACCATAAAATGTAATCGTTTGACCTGAAAAAGAATGCAAAATGATAGCCGGAAAATATTTATTATTAATTAGTACAACACAATGAATGTACTAATTCTTTCTTATTCTAAACATATTATAATTATTTCTGAAGGATCATGTGACATACTGTACTGGAGTAATGACTGCTGAAAATTTGCCATCATCAAAATAAATAACATTTTATACTTTAAAGTAAGAAAACTGTTATTTTAAATTATAATACTATTTTTTACTGTTTTTATATATTTGTCAAATAATCACAGCCCAGGTGAACGTTCAAAAAAAAAAAAACATTTACAATAAGAACCATTAAAGCTTGAAGGGTTGTACATAAACATTTAAGTAAGTGCATAATTTAGTAGTTTTTTTGAGACTATTTTTGGAAAACCATCCTATTAAATGTGACCCTGGACCATAAAACAAGGGTCAATGTTTTGAAACTGAAAATGAAAATGATACATCATCTGAAAGTTTAAGAAAAAGAAAATCCAATAATTTATGGTTTGTTAGGATAGGACAATATTTGGAGATAAAACTATTTGAAAGTCTGGAATCTAAATGTTAAAAAAAATATTGATATTCTCAAATATTGAGAAAATCACCATTAAAGTTTCCAAAATAAAGTTCTTAGTAATGCATCTTACCAATCAAACATAAAATTTTGATATATTCATGGTAGGAAATTGACCAAATATATTCAAGGAACATGATCTTTACTTATTATCCTAATAAGTTTTGGCATAAAAGAAAAATCAATAATTTTGACCTATATAATATATTGTCGGCTAAACATAAACCCATGCTACTTATGACTGGTTTTGTGACCACAACAATTTAACATCAGTTTCAAATATAAAATAGTCTCCAACAGATATAGCTTAAAGGAAATGTATTGCATTTGATTTAAAACCCTTTTCAGGACTCAAGGAATCAAATAAAACAGAGGATTGTGCACAAATCGAACAAGCTCCTGATCCTGACTAGACAGGGAATTAATTTGCTAGTCATTTCAAACAGTCTTTCTAAAAATAATATGGTTGGCTAACACAAGTTATGTTTGATGTTAGAAACACAAGGGCTTTGACATTGAACTTTTAAACAATAGCAGCCCATCAAGATTCACCTAGACACCTCCTTTTATTTTAACTAAGGAGACTGACAAAGAAATTCCCTTTAAAGATGTGTAGTTTTTCATGCAATAATGTCAAATGTGTCAGAGCTATGGTGCAGTCAGTGCATGCCTGCTCACTGTGTCATGTTGCAGCGCTGCTACCGTGAAACAAGATACAAAAAAATGTGAATCTTTCAGGAATTACAACCACGAATGTTGGCAAATTAAATTTGTTCAATTTATATATGCAAACAACTATGTATTTACATAGCTTGAGGGTTCAAATCATTAGCTACCCTCGAGCTACACTGCACATTACCGCTGAAAGGGTGCATCTATTTACCTGTTAAAACTATTGAAGTGAAAAGAAAACTTGTGCAGAATGCTAATAACTGTAGCCCGAGGTACTAAACGAGTCATTCTGAACAATAAAAGTTAAATGTAAGTAAATGTCATGAACAAAAATAGTAATTAAAATGCATCAGAAAAAACGCTAAAAAATACTGGGTTAAAAACAAACCAATTTGGGTTGTTATTAATCCAAGGGCTGGGTAAATATAGGACAGAACCCATCTTGGGTTAATTTTACCCAGCAAATTAGGTTGATTATTTAACCCAGCATAAGGGGTTGATTTAACCCAGATAAAATTTATTAATTCTTACTATATTACTATCTTATGTTTTACTTCATACATTAAATAATGTTTACAGATTAACTTAAACCTCTAAATGTTTACAGATTAACCTCTAAACTTTTCTAAAAGAATGGTTTGCATGTTAACTTCCTTTATTTTCCTTTAATTATCATTTACAGCATTTGTTTATATAGTTTTTAATAGGCTAAAACTCATATTTAAACTCGTTTAACAAATGCTAAAAGTAAAAATTAAACGTTAAACAGAAGTAATTTACGTGTTTATAACCAGTCTCTGTTGTTCTGTTTCCACTGTAACTGCACGGCGTTGCGCAGGTTCTCGTACCCGAGCTGGAGTCGTGTTCGGCGGGGAACTGTTCACGCCTGAGGCCGCCCCCCTTTGTTTCATTCATAGCCGAAATATACTGCGATTGCCTTATTAACATGCCCAGAAACTAACAGTAAACAGCTCTGAGGGAATATTTGTACTCTGTATCTTTATGAATAAAAATTTTTATTTTATGCAAAGCATTAGCCTTTTCCATCATTTGAAAAGACCGTGACACTTGTTAAAGGTGATTCATACCACATTCCTGTATGTTGCACTGCATAAAATGTAACAATATTCAACACAGTAATGATTTTATAGATAAAATAAAATGTATACAAACCTGTATTTTACCGACAAATGCGTCGATTCGATGGCGCTAAGAACTGCTCTCTCCAAAAGAGAACGCAAAATTCCTGCGATAAATAACTCAACCGCTGGGTTAAGTCTGACCCAGGATCTGAGTAAAAAAAAAACTACCCAAACATTGTGTTGTTACATTTGACCCAGGAGCTGCAAAACAACCCAAACACTGGATTGTTACGTTTGACCCAGGAGGTGGGTAACACAAAAACTACCCAAACACTGAAAAAGTAGACCCCAAAAAATTACCCAAAAGGCTCAACCCAGCATTTGGGTTAAAAAATGACCCCGGATTTTCTAGAGTAAACAAAGACATAATTCTGAGGTCATTCTTGTCACTGAAAAAACTTAATGACATGTTAATTTTTTCCCGTTTGCTCAAATAACTCTCTACAGGTAGACCCATGTGGTGTTATACATTACATCAGCAGCCTGTTCCTTAAAAAAAAGAAGTCAAGCTCAGTCTGTTTGCTTGTCCTGTGCATGGCCCTACCAGCAACACATGACTGTGCATAAATATCTTTAGTTCCTCTGCGAATACCTCAAGGTTTTCTTTTCTTTGCTTTCTCATACACAGACACTCGAAACCCTGTTTCATCCTTTGGATAATTCACGGAGACAATATAAAAAGTGACAGATCAAAATTCTTCCCTGTATTTCCTGAATTTTATTCTTTAAAAGGATGTTGTTTAAAGTCATTTTGTGGGCAATTTCTCCTGAAAGCTACCATATGTGTTGTTCCACATAATCTGAACCTGTAGTTTCTGTTGTTGTGGCAAACTGAACGGACTCAATTGCTAAAACACATTCAGAGAAAGAGAGAAAATAACTGTAAATCAAAAACTGTGCAGGAAAGAAAAATCAAACATCAATCCATTTGCTAGTTTCTGCTTGAATTTCTCTGCTTACATTTGTTCAGTCAGTCTCCCGTTGTCAAATACACAACAAGGGATTCCAACTAATTTAATTGTTTCCAATTGTTATGATTCACTCAGTGCAAAAGCATTTCCTACGACAACTATAATCACACTGTGCAAAGACCATGAAGCTGTTTGTTAGAAACAAAATTTACCATGTATTGATAGTGATAGAGATGGAATTCACAGTTGTAAACTAAAAGAGAATTTCCATTTGATTCTCTCCAGATGTAGTTGAGTAGAATTGCTGTTTCTCTCCTAAGGAGGAAGCATAATGTCACCACTCTTCAAGGCATCCTTTAAGCACCAGCTCCTGTTGTCATGGAAACCATTCATTGCCACGCAATCTCCCTTTGCTGTCTCTTAGCACCTTCCTGACAAACACACAGTACAGCTCGCCCCTAAATCCTGGATTTCACTGAGAGATGGCTGAAACATGGATCATTACATCTTATTGTGTTAGCTTTACTTCAGTACACCCTCCTATAGAAGAGGTCACTAATAAATGATCTGTAGGGTATTTTGAGCTGAAAATTCACAGACACATTCTCAGGACACCAGAGACTTGTATTAAGATACATATTGTAAAATGGCATATAATATGTGTCCTTTAACATTTTTATAAAAAACTATATTTAAAAAGAAAAAAGATAAAAAATGTACTTCCTAAAATCCTGAGAAAAAAATATTGATAATAATAGTTTTTTTTTTTTAAGCACCAAATTAGGCTACAAAAAATGATTTCTGAATAATTATGTGGCACTCAAAACTTAAGTAACGGCTGCTGAAATTTCAGCTTTGCATCACATATATAAATTACATAATAAAATATATTTTAAAAAATGTTAAATTGTAAAAATGCAGCCTCAGTAAGCTTTCATAAAAATGCAAATAACTAATGAAATCACACATTAACAAAATTAAAAACTTCTGATTTATAATTCCTGTGGAGAAGTAGTGAGGACAAAATCGTTCATAATAAATAACGCTCCGGTTTCTGACATAACCTTGGTTCCCTGAGATAAGGGAATGAGCGATGCGTGAAACTGTTTTACTCTGTTCTGAAGCCTGATTTGTTCACGTTTGTGTAGCCAGCTGCACAAACCAATAGGATTCAGCCTCCATGCACCCCTTCAAGAACTTAATGATCAGGTCGTTTCTGCCAATCAATGAGAAGGGCGTGCACCTTATCCAGCAGCTCTTGCAAAAAGGTTTGCACCTGGGACACGTCACATGATATCTGGTCCAAATTTCATGTACAACACCAATTATGGATGTTTGAAAATTACTTTTCATGCAGTGTGTAGCACAGATCTAAGTGAATGACAACATCCTGCAAAGTTTTAAATCTGAAAGTGCATCGTGTATAAAGTTATTGTCTCTCAAGAGTTGACTCTGAATCATTGAAATTAATTGTTTTTAAAAAGAATCCCAAGCCATTTCATGTTGATGTCAACATGAAACATTAGCATATTGCCCACCACTTGTTGGTCTGAAGCCGGCCGACATCCAGAATGGGTCTGAGCCCACCATCTCTCTTTGGATATAGCGCCTGAAAAAGACTGACTCGCTGTTCATTCAGGGTACAATTTCCATAGTGCCTTTTCCAAGCAATGTTGGAACTTCTTGTCAGAGAATGAGTGCTTCGTTTGTCCAGAACAGAAGTTTGAATAACGCCTCTGAAGCAAGGTGGCCTGTGAGCAAACTGAAGCAAGTAATCTCACTGAATTGTTTTTAAAACCCAACTCGATACTCCCAGAATGGCTGCCCAAGCTGTGAAACAAGAGACAAGAGAGCTTGCCGAGGGAAGGCAGGGAACTTACATTCACGTGAGCATGTGAGAGAGTATGAAGAGGAAATTTTCTCTTAATTGTAGGTGGGTCCACTATCACACGTCTACTGCACCCCAGGCTCATATTTCTTTTGAGGCTGAGGCTGTGCCAGCTTTGCAGGCTGAGTGGCAGCATTTTTCTGGTGGACCACAACCGCAGGGGAGGAAGTGACGAAAACCAGAGGAGGGAGCTTGCTGTGTCCCTTGTCATCAGAGCCATCAATGGAGGTGAGAGCTGCTGCTGTAGAGGGATTTACTCGGGCCGAGTAGTTTCTCTTAGGAGAGAAAGGAAACGGGAGAGCTGAGTAAGGGGGACTGGCTTCATGGAACAAGGCGATCCACAAGTGGAGAAAGGAAAGACTCATACTTTCACAATGGGGGCATAAGCCTTTAGTGAGTGCAGCCTCTGCGTGGGCCCTGCCAAGACAGGTTATGCACTCACTGTGGGATCCTTGCATGAGCCACACTAGTGATGCGACATTTGCAACAACACACGCTGAAATTTGCAGGAAATATGCTCTCATGCTTGCTTTTCATGCACTGGATGGCCGCAGGTCAAGGAATTCTCGCTGTTTGGGCATCTTCGACGGAGGCAAGCAAAACTGGAGATTCTTCTTCCTCTGCTTCTTCTTTTCTGTTTCTTGCAGAGTCAGCAAAAATATGATCCTTGTCGCTGAAGTAGAATGATCTAATGAATGGCACTCTGAGCCAGCCTTTCTGGCGGGCTAAGGTTTCTGCAGCTACACAATTGTTTTCCCTTTAGCATTTCACGCAGTGGGAGAGACCTTTGAAATGGAACAGAGATGATGTGCCTGTAAATGATGTAGGTACTTCAATATGTTTACTAACAATATGTTTATCACACATCAGCTGCAGTCATGCATTCATTTTTAATCAGTTATATCCTCTACCACTACAACAAAATATAAGCCAGTTAAAGAAAATGAATAAATATATATTTTTTTTTTTTACCCAGGTACTCAAATTACAGTACTTTGTTAGGTTTAACAAAAAAACTATGAGTTGCCTGCACTCGTCTGGATAAAAAGATTCTCAGCAACGCCTCTTCCATGTTTGACACTTAGCCTATAATCAATTAAAGAAAAATGTAAAAGCCAAAAATGAAAGCTGATTTAAAAATAAAACTTTAATTTTAGAGATTTTCCCATTTTGGTGGGCATCGCCCACACTCACCCACCCACCCATTGCGTGCCTCTGCAAGTCATTAAAAGCAATATAAGTATTTTGGTGTGTTCGTATTTGGTTACCTCAAGTAAATGTGTGTGTGTGCAAGAGCAAGTGAGTGTGTGTCTGTGAATGCATTTGTAGACTGTACCGATTACCCTAATGTATCCAATTAAAAATAGCTTGTTCAAAGACCAGTGGCGGCTCTGTAAAGACTGCATTTTTAATCAGAAAACAAGACCACAGAGCGAAGGGAGGGACATGCAAACACCTAAGGCAACATTTATAACACCAACTTGAAATTACTTCCCATGATCATTCCAATAAATCTTATGCAAACAAAGAGCCATAGTGGGAGGCAGAGGCTGAAGGAACAGAGGAGACGATCTAGAAAGAGTGAGATTTATGAAGTAAGGCAAGGTGCAGTCTGACTGAAGGAAATTAAAAAGCACAGAGTCCAATGTGAATTATTAAAGCTAAAGGGATGACACAAGGAATATATTTTATGACTTGCAAACAGGTTTCAACTGGACAGAAACAAATCCGAATTTAACGCAAATTTCTGATCATACTAAAATTCATTAATTCCTCATATGTTAGAATAGGAATGCTGACTTTGGTCAGTTAATAAGCAAACTTGAAACTGGTTTTAAACATTAAACCTATCAAAGTCACAATAAAAAGTTCCAATAAAGTTTAAAAAGTTTGCCAGTTTTCATAAACTGCGAAAATTCTATTTTGGTCTATTTTAAGACCAGCAGGTTTGTTTCTTCAGAGCCGACGCATGCTATTTTTGAGTGTTTTATGTATTCTAAAGTGCTGAGCTTATTTTAATTCTGTAGTATAAGTATTAAAATCCTGACTACTAAGAACTTTTGCTATGAAAAATGCAGTCACATACAAACATTGTTAACAAACCGAAATCCTGGTTAGCTCTGCATGCTGACACAAATTTTTTAAACTCTAAGGATTTCTAGTTATAAATATGTAAGTCCTCATGCATTCAAATATGACTGTAAGTGGATCAAACTGTTCCCAGGTGTATTCTTTTTAAAGTTTGTTAGACTATTTAAGCATAAATTAAATCATAAATTAATTATATATGAAGTACAATAAATATTGTAACTTAAATGTGTTTTTTATATATATATATATATATACACACAGGAAAAAAAAGTGACGTAGCAAACACTAAAACTAAAACTAAAACAGAGTGTTTTTTGTTTCACTCTCCCAAAACAAAGGTAATAAAAAATACCAACATCACCTTAAAGGTCACAAGAGAAGACTCTAAAAAGATCTGTCTTTTCACCATGTTCACTTCCTGTCTAACATTTATTTCCAGACATGCCTAAAGTGAGAAATAACATGACATCTTTGACAACGCCACAGCGATGCCAAATAAACAGTCAACCCCAGCACATCTTCTATGACAGCCACAGACACTTCACACTACATATCTGATTGGCTGGCAATGACTTATACAACTGTCCACTACTTAAAGTCACTTTTTTGGACCTTAGAATACGTGGCAGATATGCATGCAGTGTTCAGCACCATGGACAGCAGTCAGTGTGCCTCCTCTTACAAACTAGCTGCTAGGCAAATTTAGACAAATGTCTTTCACAGTATTCAGTTAATGCACAGTATTTTATTATATATATATATATATATATATATATATATATATATATATATATATATATATATATATATATATATATACTCTGTATGTGTGTGTGTGTGTGTGTGTACAAATACATCCATACACACACGCATAGGCCTACATGTACAACTTTTAAAAGTATTTTAAATTATATATATATATATATATATATATATATATATATATATATATATATATATATATATATATATATACTTCAGTGAACTTCTACTCGACCCACACAAATTGTCACCTTTTTAGTTCTTTTAAATAGAAAAGCTTAGATAAATGTTAATGTTTGAAATTAAAGCAAGAATGATGCCATAATAATTAATTTGAACATGTTTATGCACAAAAACAAACCAAAAGGTATTTGAATAAATTAAGGTAGTCAAACGTATTAAAGTCCATCTCAACTACTGTGAGAACTGCACACTTTGTACTAACAATAACATGAAGTCACACAGTTTAGCCATAAGATGTATATTTCTAAACTACTATTTACAACAGACTATTATTAAATATTATATCAAAGTTTATCAACGTATAACTTATATCTATTTATCTGTATGTCTGTCTGTATGTCTATGTCTTTCAGAAAACAACTCAAAGCACACATTTGTTTTAGTTGTTTGCTTGGTCTGCTCTTCTCAGATTAAAAAAAATATATATGGTGAAGCTATGGCACAAACTTCACACAAGTTTAAACGAAATTCTCACAAGACATTAACCCAGAGACTCTTTGTCTCTAATTTTCACAGCTGTATTTGTAACGCATATTTATCATAAAAAACATATGTTTGCATATGTCTCACCTGACAAACGAGCGTCATGCTTCCTATAACACATATCTGCAGCTTACCGGGTATTATTCCGTACAAAGAACATACTAAAACTGACCTATATGAGTTTTGGACTAGGCCTGCGGCTGCGACTGCTATTTCTCAAACACAATAGCTGTCACAATCATATAGATATATATTTAATAAGATGCTAAACTGCTAATAAATAACAGCACTCACCCAATACAAAATACGGGAGCTCGGTATTTTCCAAGTCGTCAACAACGACTATCTCGCCTGGAAAATCGTTCCTGACGGAGAATAGCAGCTTGGGCTCGGAGGCCGATGGGCTGTGCATGATGCTCAGGTCGTTCTCTCGCAAAAACGGCAAAGCGGATACCGAAACGCTTTTCATTTTGCACTCCATGTCTTGAGACTGGTCTTCTTCGCCATTCAGACATTTCACACAAGCGGGACTGAAGATGACAATCCAGAGAACGCCGATAAGCAGACCGGAGTGTGGTAGTAGCATCTTGCCGGAGACTGTGTAGCGGTTGGCAGGCTGCGGCAGTCGGTGAGCGGCACACTGTGAGCTGGAGGAGGAGGACCGGCAATGCGCTGGCTTCACACTAATCGAGCTATTTACGTAAAAATAAGCAAAAAAAACGCAGGGTTTAATACTCAGATATTCTCCGTCCTACGGCTGAATATTGTTGTTGTCATCATAACACTGCTCGGCTTAGTGATGACAGCGAGAGAGGCGGAACAGCGCAGCATCGGAGCCCGTTATTGGGCTTTTCCTCCTCAAGCCATTAAAAACGATTTTTCTTGTTGCAGCGGGCAACCATTAGCAAGACCTACATTTAATAGTCCTGCAACTTTAAAACATTCCATGGTTTGCCATAATTTCTACTTTACCAAGTTTAATGACATTCTATCAATAATTTATTTAGTTTTATGAAGTAGGCCTACTTACACACTTTTTTTTCTTATTTTGTACTGTTTTAGGCTAGTATACGTTATGTTCTAAACAGGCTATGTAACTAATTATGTTCATGCTAGTTTAGTTTTATTTATTTATTTTTATTTTATTTATTTTTTTGAAAAAAAAACTAAACATTATATTGCTAAAATATGTTAAAATAAGTCAAGTGCGTTCATATGCTGTTCTGATGTTTGCTGGTTTAAGATACATTTTGGAAATTTTTTAGCTAGTCAGATCAATACGTCTTAAACCATTTGAAACCAATTGTTTGTTTTATTATGTTGTTTATATTGTATTGTTTTATTTCTTTCCTGAATGACCACTGATTATTTTACAGTGGGTAAAGAAGCAATAGATTAAGCATAAATGTAATTTTCTGATATATTTAGTTGGGCTGTCAAATGATTAATCGCATCCAAAATAATTTTTGTTTACATAATATATGTTTGTGTACTGTGTATATTTACATGTATATATTTATATCAATTATATTATATAAAAATATATTTCAAATACAAATATATTTTTCTTAAATATACATATATGCATGTCTGTGTATTTATGCATAATAAATATACAAAGCACACATACATATAATATGTAAACAAAAACTTATTTTGGATGCTATTAATCATGATTAATTGTTTGACAACACTATATATATATATATATATATATATATATATATGTGTGTGTGTGTGTGTGTGTGTGTGTGTGTGTGTGTGTGTGTGTGTGTGTGTGTGTATATATATATATATATATATATATATATATATATATATATATATATATATTAGCTGAAATAGTTTTATGTTTATAGTTTATAGTTTTAAACTGTCAGGATAGTTTTGTTTTTTTAGAGAAAAAGATAAATGCACTATTTGAGAGTTACTAGCAGAAAAAATCCCTGCTAAAGTTTTATAGTTCACTGAGCACTGCGGAAAGAAGAGCAGAACTGAAGTCGAGAAGCCAAGAGCATCTTTTCAAGCAAACAGCAGCTGCAAACTCTGGGAAGAAGGAAGAAAAAAGAGATAAAGAGAGGAAAGAAAGAAGCAGTGCAGTCTGCCCCAAAGAATGATCTCCCTGTGTAATCTTGAGCTTATTCCAGCACTGAAGCAAGGCTTTAGCAAAGTGTGAAGCACTTTTTGTGATGAAAGGGCACAGTACTCATTTCAGCTTTGACCTGCTCAATAATTAAACTTTAAGGTGGGTGGGGAAGAGAGGGCTATTGACACACTTGTGGTCCCGTTGCTGTGATATCCTGCTTCCTTTTAAGGTTCTCTCTGCAGCACTTACTAATATATTACTGCTTGTGGTTTACACATATCCAAAGGCAATGTGATGAATAGTGCACAGTGAACTGTCAGAATAGTGTAACCACATTAGTCTTCTGAGGATTTTTTGGCTCTTTTTATTACACTATAAAAATACTGTATTATTATTTATCATAATATTAAATTATTATTATTATTATTATTATTATTATTATTATTATTATTATTATTATTGTATGAGTAATAATAATAGTAATACAATTATTATTATTATTATTATTATTATTATTATTATTATTATTATTATTATTAATCCCATGGCAAAATATGCAAACTTTCTGTTCAGATTAAACTGATAATTGATAATAGTTGGATACTAGTTTAGTTGTAAAAACTGGAGCACCTATCAGCTTAGCATGTGCTGAGAAATTTTGTCACAACTGCTTGTTCCTTTACAGGAATTGGTGGCAATGCTGGGAGGCAAATCTGTACCCAGATGACTGGAATGTCTCCATAAGCAGAACTACAGTTTCATATAAAAAAAGGAAGAAAAAAGAAAGAAAGAAGAATATGAAGAAGAACAAAGGGAGTGGGGTGGGTGGGTGTGTGTGGGGTTCCAGATTTAGGTATAAACATAAAAAAACACGTACAGTGTAATGACCTATTTTCTAAACTTAAATCATTCTTAATGTGCACAGGGAATTGGCAACCAAGACATTTTTGGACACTTTATTCGTAATGCTAGTTGGTCAGTCTAACACACTATAAAGCAATCTCAAACTGCATATGCTGTGGTTTATCATAGCACCAGAAAAGGTGCTGGGAAAATCGTGTTCACAGTGAAAGGAAGATGCCATCTTATACCATTATATTACTGGAGATACAAGTCCTGAAGAACATGAAAATCACAATTTCCTTTAGAACAGATGAGTGTAGTCCCTTTCTGTTTGTTGTCACTTCAGTCTAGATCCGAAACACCTGAGAAGAGATGATGCCAACCCTTTAGAGGACCTCAAGTAATGCCAACCCTGATACAACATACAGAACTTTTGCTAATGATTGCTGTTAATAGTGTTCATCATCTGTTTGATTACATCTTTAATTGATTTTTCTGTATATTTCTGCCATATGTAAATTAACTGGCATAGTCACCACTGATAAGATACTACTAAATATATTGTAGAAACTTAATTTTCTGTAAAGCTGCTTTGCAACGATTTATATCGTGAAATTTGCTATACAAATAAACTTGAATTGAATTTAAATGAATTGAATGAAGCCTTTAAAAGATAAGAGCCTCTTTGTGACATGAGAAATCTATGTTATGCATTGGCATCTTCTGTGTTATGCATTTGTTTGCCCTCAAAGCAGTCTTGGCCCTTGTGATAGCCATGGAAACCCGATGCAAGTCAGTTTTCAGATTTAGACAAGAAAATCCACACACAATATCTCCACGTATTCTGTAAGGCTTAACAGCAGACTGTATTTGACATGACAAATTGTCACTCAAGCATTTGCAACCTTAGTATTTTCAGCATATTGTTCTTATGCTTAATAAAATGTCCTTTCTATTTTAAAATGGTGTGAAGC
>NC_068391.1:215922-239692 GCF_023724105.1 Carassius gibelio | reverse complement strand
CATTTTATTGAAAATGTGTTAAGATTAATAACACTTCCCGTTTTGCTGGAAGTTAGGGAAATAGTTCAGCCCATTCAGTTATCATTTACTCAAGTCATGTTGTTAAAACCTGTTAGCGGAATGACTTTCACTGTAAGGGAAGTTGCTATGAGACTGAGGCTGTAATTATCTCTTTTCTTTTTCTGCGAAAGGAAGTCAACAACACGAGGGTGAGTAAATGATGACAGAACGTGTATTTTCAGGTTTATTGAGGTCGGGTGTATCAGAGCGGATACTGTAGTGCAGGTTGCCTGGTGACGTCGAGTTGCAGAATGAGGAACATGAAAGAATGGCGTTTGAAACCTTTGTGGGTGGCATAGTATCAGATTACACTCACAAACGTTTTTGGTCTTTTGTTTCTGTCAATGTTTAATCATTTGCGATATTTTACCGTTCATATACTGTTTTCTGTTGGACAAAAACATTTTACATTTCATGATTATATATATATATATATATATATATATATATATATATATATATATATATATATATATATATTGTGTGTGTGTGTGTGTATATAAAATTGTTTTACTGTTGAAATGTTCATGAAAAACCATTAAATATGCCATGAAGTATTTTTATATATATTGATATGCTTTTGAAACTAGCGTTAATTTTGAAACATAAATCAAATCAGCATTTTTTAACGTTTTCCCATTGTAACAAACTTACCCCATATAATGGGGCACATTGTCACAAAAAGTGACCGTGTCCTGTGTGTAAGCTGAAATAGTAATTTCGATTTCTGAGATTGAGAGAAATATTCATGAAAAATAAAAAAATATGATGTCTAGTCCTGGTCTTCTAATGTGACACATACATACATTATATGATATATCATTAATTAAACCTCATTCTCCATTATGTATTTGTTATGTAATTATGTGGTTACAGAGTTGCAGTATAAGCTGATAATGGACCTTCCAAAGTCGAGTAGTAAAGGTTGAGTGACACTTCTGATCTCTAACATCTTCTCAAACAAAACCACTGGCAAGATTTATTGGGACATGTTTAACTTGCAGCACCTTTCCATGACAGGATCCAGCCGTAGAATCTGTAAGCACCATACAGAGAGCAACAAGTTCCAGAGAGACAGAAGGAACTATTTGGAACAGACTTTGGAGGAAACCTGCTCACAACAAGCCAGAGAGATTAGGTGCTTACAAAACTGCATATAAGATATTATTATTAATTAATATTATTTTATCTAATATTATTTTAACTTTTAATTATTTTATATAGATAGAAGAAAGGGGATACATAGATTAGTAACATTCTTCTCCGACAGCAGTCATTTACAAAGTAGAGAAACCAGATCCAATTCCTTCACAGCCAACAGAACGGAAGGTCCTCCAGAAGCTAAAGCAGGGTTCATCACTTCTCTACAGCCTCTAATGATCCAGTGTAGCCCCTCTCAGGTTCCTCGACCTCCCTCCCTACAGGAATGTGAAGTCATCATACGCCAGCTATACAACGCTAACAGCCTGCAGTCCCAGGAGGTGAGATCATATATTTCTTAATGTCTCTCAATATATTATATAATCCATTTTAATTTTTCTCCTCTCAGATCCTACGCGTGAAAGCTGTTCTCAAAGACATTGTATTCAACAAGAAAATAACAGCAGAAAATTACATTTTGACAAAGGCTTATCTTGGCGATGGTAAAAGGTAATTTCTGTATTGTCAGAAAGCCTGACAAGACAATGTCACCATTCTACCATTTCCTTAGACACACACACACACACACACACACACACACACCCGTTGAAAAGTTTGGGATCAGAACTATTTTTCATGTTTTTTAAAGGAGTTTCTTATGCTCCTCAAGGAGCATTTATTTGATCATAAATAGAGGAAAAAATTTAATATTGTGAAATATTATTACGATGTAATAACGTTTTTCTATTTTAATATATCTAATTTATTCCTGTGAATTTTCAGCATCATTACTCCAAGTCTTTAGTATCACATGATCCTTCAGAAATCTTTTTAATATGCTGATTTATTATCAGTGCTTATTAATATGCTGCTTAATATATTTTTTTCAGAACCTGTGATCTTTTGTTCAGGATTCTTTGATGAATAAAAAGTTAAAAAGAAGAGCATTTATTTAAAATAGAAATCTTTATATTGATTTATATTGTTAGAAAAAAATTATATTTTGAATAAATGCTGTTCTTTTTAACTTTTCTGTTCATCAAAGAATCCTGAAAAAAAGTATTTCAGTTTCCAAAAAAATATTTGGCAGCACAACTGTTGCCAACATTGATAATTATACTAATAAATCAGCATATTATGGTTTCTTAAGGATTATAAGACACGTAATACTGGAGTAATGGCTGATGGAAAATCAGCTTTGAAATCACAGAAATAAATATTTTAAAGGATATTAAAATAGAAACCATTATTATATATCATAATAACATTTTGCAATATTACTGTTTTTTATCTCTTTATTTTTGATCAAATAAATGCTGCCTTCATGAGCTTAAGAAACTCCTTCAAAAAATCATACACACACATACATACATACATACTACACCACCAGTTGCATTATTTTCCATTGATGATTTTACATATGTGAACCTGGACCACAAAACCAGTCATAAGAGTCAGTTTTCACAAAATTGAGATTTATACATCAACTGAAAGCTGAATAAGCTTTTCATTGATGTATAGTTTGTTAGGATAGGACAATATTTGTCTGAGAGACATCTATTTGAAAATCTGGAATCTAAGGGTGCAAAAAAAAAAAATCTAAATAATGAGAAAATCACAGCATATTACTATTCAAAAATTAGGTTTTAGTACATTCACAGTAGGAAATTTACTAAATATCTCCATGGAACATGATCTTTACATAATATCCTAATGATTTTTGTCATAAAAGAAAAATCTATAAGTTTGACCCATACAATGTATTTTTGTCTATTGCTACAAATACATTCCCCATTGACATAAATATAATTTAATAATTGAAATTACAAAAAAAAAAAAAATACAAAAATATACTCACTTTTAAATGTATAGCGTACATTATGGTAAAAGGTTTTGAGAATGACTTCACAAAGTTTGGATATATATCCAGATGGCTTTTAACCCTTTACCTTCATTTTTCTTTGGCAGAGTTGATGAATCAGGCACATTTCCTCAGCTTTCTCTCCAAACACTGCCTGAAGGACTGTAAGTCATTGTTTGTAAATATCTTGTATATGATATATATATATATATATTGCTGCCTAACATAAACAGTTCAACTTTGGAGATATCAACCTTTGCTCTACTACTATTTGAACAGACCTGTGTCTCAGGCTAGTAAAGCAGAGAAAGTGATCCTCCCTGCCCTCAAACAGACCCTCAATAACATAGCAGATAGACACAGGAGGACTCGGGCTGTGCAGAGAAATCGTCTACAGAAGACTATACACTGAAGGACCAGTTATGTGATTACATGATTACTTGTATGACTTCTGTGCCACACATTTCAGATTGAAACTGCATTGTAAATGTCTTTATTAATGGAGCAATGCACGAACAGTTAAGGCCTTAGTGTACTAGTCTAAACAACATAAATGATAATTCATGTAAATAAAGACAAAGAAAAAGTAATAATATATTGCCTTCATTCCATAGAGGTGCAAGGATTATACTGGGCTGATGGGAATACATTTCTAAGCAGCTGAAAGGCAAGCCTGCCTTACGCTTTGAGCCCAGGTGTTCAGAAGTGCTGTCACCGAGTGCTTGTCAGGAAGCTGAAGGAGTTTAGAGGTCATGTTCTTATGCACAGTCTGCAAAAAGGGGTTGGCCCCTGAAAACAGAAAGAGGAAGGTAGGGAAGTGATGAGTTAATATAATCATTTTCATTTAAATTGGGAGCTTAAGAGAGTAAAGTCAGCCTATGATAGCATGCTGACATTTAATGCTCAAATCAGGCTTAGACTCACCATACTGCTGACCGTCATCTTCCCAGTGAGGGCTCTGATCGGGGTAGTCTGCTGGAATGCTCAGCTGAAGAGGGGGGACACTGGGAAGATTTTTATCATCTAGACGGAGACAATGGCAGGAGTGAATAGTCCTATATATATATATATATATATATATATATATATATATATATATATATATATATATATATATATATATATATATATATATATATATATAGGCCACATTTAGTGGGGAGGGGGTCTGAACTGACCTAGTTTACATATGAGATGCACCGTTCCATTGTTGCTGCAAAAGGACGGGTCCAGATTGACCAAGAATTTGGAATTAAGCCGAGCTACCTCCCCTTGAAGTATGTTAGGGATGGTCTGGCGCTCGTCCTCTTCCAGCTTCCGCTTCCGGAGAGGAATTGAGGGGCCCCTGAAATGAAAGAATATTCTTTTTTAATGTTTACATTTAGAAGTTAAGGTTGGGTGGAATGAGTCATATATTGCTTTTATTCTTCAAAGAATCCTTATAAAACTATCTGTTTCTACAAAAATAATAATAATACAAAATGCAGCTGCTTTCAACATTAACGATAATAATAGGAAGTGTTTCTCAAGCATCAAATCTGCATATTAGAATAATTTCTGGAAGGATCATGTGACACTGAAGACTGAATAGTGACTGGTGGAAATTTTGCTTTGTCGAAGCAATAAATTAAATTTTTATTTTAAATGTTGATAATTTCACGATATTGCTGTTTTACTGTATTTTTGATCAAGTAAAAGAAACATTCAAAAACATCTGGAGTGTACGGTTCATTATATACTTCAAAAGCAATGCACGGAGGAAGATGACTGACTTGAATGAGAGAAAATATATATACTTTTATTTTTTTTCTTTGGCTGTTGATCTTACGTGATTGGGGGTCCATGAATTGCTGTCATAGCAGGAGCAAACGTGCGGTAAAGTGAATGGTTGAAAACAGGGGAGCGGATATTGGCCAAGACAGCATCCAGCAGCGGCTGGCATAGGTACTGCTTTTTGGTACAGGGCACTGGAGGAGGGGGAGGAGTCGGCTGCGAACCAAAGTCAGTCGTCATTGTAGAAACTGGCTGAACAATGCAACATAACTTTGACCCCCTACATTCAAATTAAAGTTACTTACCACTGCCATGTCATTCTTTAGTTTCTCCAATGCTATTTCACACTTCTGTAGAGTTTTAAGTGGACATCTAGGGGAGGACAGCAATAATGCAACCTTAATCAAAAGCCAAAGTTCTGACACTGAGACGATGTTCAGCATGTCTGCTTTCTTACCTTGTGTTGGGGTCAGTCAGAATGTTGAGCAAACTTTTCATTTTGCTCAAATCCTTCTTCCTATCTATAAAGAAAAAACATAAACCATGGTCTTTAAGAGATTTAAGAAGGGGGGGGGGATAAATCAGCATCAAGTGAAACGACTCCAGTACCTTCATTTTTGTCTATTTTGTTAATCATCCTTCGTAGCGGCTCAATATATTTTGACAGCTGCTTCAGTTTGTCCATGTAAAGCTGGTCCTCAGATTGTGAGGCCCCTGCTGGGCTCATCACAGAGTTTGGGTTGCCTGTAATCCGAAAAATGTATTAATCAAATAATTATGGTTGCAACCAAATACATTTTCATCAACTTCGATAAGCACATTATTATTATTATGTCATGAACGATAACCAATAAATAGCAAAAAAGAATTTAATTAAATGAAGATAAATATTAATTTTAATTTTTAATTTTAATTTTCTTCTTTTTTTTACATTTTTAAGTGCTGCCTTTCTTGGCCAGGGACCATTTGAAAAAGAGACTATCGTCTCAATATGATTTCCCCTGGTTAAATAAAGGAATAATAATAATAATAATAAACACTAAAATCAGTCATTTTAAATGCTTCAACTGAATTAAGGAGTCACAAAATTATAATGTGTAGTATGAAAAATTAAGGTTCACTTTGATATTTGCTAAAAATTACTTTTAAGAGTGTTATTAAATTGATCAGTTTTTAAAGATTAACTTTAAGTGAAAAATAGATGAAGGGAATATAGTGTCAAAATGTAAAAAAAAAACGAGTATTTTAATGTTTTACTGTTATTATATCTACTAATATATAATATTGTATGTGTGCATGCATATATATATATATATATATATATATATATATATATATATATATACATATATATATACACACACACACACACACACACACACTCAACAGATTTCATGCCAATAATGAATCATTATAGGAAAAAACATAATTATGAGTATAACAAGAAAACTCTTGTGTACCTGGTGTATTGAGAGGTCCAGGGGAAGGTACCTGGAGGGGGTAACTCTGGGGGGTGCGTGAAGATGCAGGACTCTGGGATGGCTGAGGAGAGGGACTGGGTTGGAAACCTCCTGGAGAAGGGGTCGGACCAGAGCTAGATGGAAAAAGGTTTAATTAACCATTTGTAGTTACGTCAATAAAAAGTAGAAAAACTACACTATTTCAGTATACCTGACAGAGTTGGGCTGAGAGGAAGGAGGCTGGGGGGACGGTTGAGGCTGGGGGGGAGGTGGCATCGGCTGGGGCGTCTGCACCTGAACTGGGGAGGGTGATGACATCATTTGCTGCCCCTTTGAGGAGAAGGAAAATGAAAACAGGTTTAAAGTAACCACATGAGTGGAGGAAAGCTGGCACTGCACTGGTGAAGCCATTTACCTAGAGATAACAGACATACATGTGGTCAAGATCAGCTTCCTTTGACTGCACAGCACCAGTAGATGGCGCTATATGACCAGTAGACGGTTGCTTCCTATTAGCTTCCTAGCATGTCGCTTTGAGAGAATAATAAACTTCAGTCCACTTACCTGTGCCACACACTTTTCATTTAAATTTTACACTGCCTAAGTGCCTCTGGGTCATTTCTGACAAAATGTTTGTGATTGTGAATCTACTTGGGGTTGGGAGTTGGGGTAAAGAGAGGGAGATGAGTGTAGATTATGGACAGCCTTCACTCTAGTGGAAAGCCACAGACGTACTACACACCCACTGGGTTGCAGCGCTGAGACCCAGCAGTCAGCCCTGCAGTAAATACCTGTGGCATTTGCTGTCCTCCAATGGCAACGGGGTTTTGAGGAATGGCAGAGTTCGGGGTGGCGCGGGGCAACCGAGGTGGAATTTGCATCCCAGGACGGGGCATCATCTTTGAGGAGGACAGAGGGGACAACAGACATGTCACAAGCAAAACAATAAATGCAGTGCATCAGCGGACATGAGGAAGCACATGCGAGAATGCAAACAGAAACAGATTCGACAGGTCTGCAAGCACAGATGCACATACAGTCACATTCAATTACGCAAAACAAGGCTCTCCAAAAATAAAAAGATGTGACAATGAGCTTCCTCTCATTTCTCTCGAACATGTAAAAGAATATCCTGACTTTAATACAAGTTAAGCTCAATTGACCGCATTTGTGACTGATTGCTACTCCAAAAATGTATTTTTAACCTATAACAGAAGTGAATGGGCCAGTCGATTTCAATACTAAAGCCAGGCGTAGGGTATTAACAGTGTGAAAAAAGTTGTTTACTTTTCTGGGTGATGTTACACTTAAACATAACATGGTTGTAAAAGTGACAAGGATAACTTTATAGCTCAAATAACACAGGTTTTAAGAGAAGAATTATGTGCTTTCACATTATAATATGTTTCACTTTTTTGCTTTCAAATACTCCAAAAAAGCTTTTGCTGTAAAAAGGCTCACGATAAATAGTTGAAATATTTTTTTTGTGATGACCAAAATTATGCCAATTGAGCTTAAATTATACTGAACATGGAATGGTCCTTTAACAAACACTGGCTGTCAAGACAAGGCAAGCCACAGGCCAATGGATTTCATGCCATCTTTTCATGTATCAGAACCATGCAAGGCAAGAAAATATGCAATGGGTACTGCATCTCCAACATGCCTTTCAACTGTAAATTAAAGCTGTAGTTGAACTTGCCATCTACTAATGGCTTTCAGTGCGGTTAAATATGTGTGTTTGCTATGCAACTAGCAATACTGTCCTAAAAAAATATTTAGGAAATCATTTAAAGGCCAAAAGGACAACATTAGAGTATGTTACAATCACTGCATACTATTTACACAGCTTTGTGTAGGTTAACCTAAAAAAGAAATGCATTTCTCATCAGGTGCATGCAGAAAGAATGCTTGTGGGTTCAAAATAGCAAGCATGCAGTCAGGCGGTTAGCTGCACATAAACACAAAATGCAAATGAGATTTAAAGCTAACGCTACTAAAAATTAAACCGACGCCTCTGTTGGATTTCACAGCTCTACAATAACAGAGATTTCCATCTCTTGCTTTAGAATAAACTATGGCCACATATACGGGACAAGGTAAATGAAAGCAACATGAAGCAAAATGTTATCATCCACCGAATGCTCACAGATGGGAGGGTCACCCTTGAGAGGGAGATTTGACTAAATATATTTGAGAAAGTCAGAAAGGACACTAGTTTAGCTTTAGTTTAGTCACATGATGTTGCTAAAAAATGTATTTGGTGTAACGAAAGGTGTTTTTGCGGTTTAATTTTCAAAAAACACTTTATTTTCCACATACTATACATTATTTCTCCTCTGTGCCCCGCCTTTCTGAAACACGTCGATTTTTACAAAGTTCATCATTCTGAAAAGCGAGGTGTGCGCTGATTGGCAAGCTATCCAGTGTGTTGTTATTGGCCGAAATACCTCAAGCGCGTGAGTTTTGAATCATCAGTGGCAAATCCTTTACATATGAAAATGTACATACAGGCTGTGACTCAGCATTATTTGTCAGATCCCCGGCATTGTATGCTACTCTCCCAGGAAACAGTCCTCGTTCTTAGAGCTGCACGATTCTGGATCAATTGAGAATCACAATTTTTTGTTGTCTCAAACACAAATCATGTTTCTCCCACAATTCTGAACTAAACAAAATAATGTGACAAAATAATTTTGCTGCAGTATATTTAAGTGTTTAATTAATTTGAATGCATCTTAAACATTTTAAAATACCATATTTTCCGCACTATAAGGCGCACTTAAAAACCTTTAATATTCTCAAAAACCACAGTGCGCCTTATAATCCGGATCGCCTTATATATGGATCAAGGCGGTTTGTCGTTGACATTTCCTTTAGCACAGCTCGATCTAGTGGATGCATAACGCAAACCCAGTCAAACGTTTGACTGCAGTATCTTCTATTCTATGCGCTTTATAATCCGGTGTTGTCCTATATATGAAAACAGTTCTAAAATAGGCCATTCATTGAAGGTGTGCCTTATAGTGCGGAAAATACGGTACACTACCAGTTCAAAAGTTTTTGAACAGTAACATTTCTCCTCACCAAGCCTACATTTATTTGATCTTTGATCCAAAATACAGCAAAAGTAGTAATATTGTGAAATATTTCTACAATTTAAAATTTCTATTGTAATGTATTTTAAAATATAATTTATTCATGTGATCCAAGCTGAATTTTCCAGTCTTCAGTTTAATCATTCTAATATGCTTATTTGCTGTTCAAGGAACAATCTTATTATTATTATTATCATTATCAGTATTTAAATTATAATGATTATAAAAATTATCAGCTTCCACGTTCGTCACTTCTGAGCGCCATATACACAAAGCTGAGGTCATGCATCATCCGATTATTATGCTACAGGAGGAATCTGTTCAACTCCTGGAGCCGTGTGAGACACTTTTTATGGATGGGCACTTTTTATTTCACTTCTTTTGGACTGCAGCACTGTAACACCCACTGAGTGCCATAAAACAGCTTGAAAGACCTAAGATAATATTTAATATAACTCCGACTGGATTCGTCTGAAAGAAGAAAGTCATATACACCAAGGATTAGGGATGTAACAATTAACTGCGAGCCGGTTGAAAATTGATTAAAAATGTGATGATTCAAATTGGTTGAGATGCAAAACAAATCATGATTCAATTAGGGGGAAGTTTATATGAATTTATGTCTGAGGGGAAGACATTAGCGTCTTTAGAAAAGTTTAGATGGTATTTTTTCTTTTCATCTTGCCTCTGTATAATGCTATTAAAGTTCATAACTGCAGAGCTACTTTGTTTACAGCGGAAACCAAGGAAACGCTTTAAGCACCACCTGCTAGCAGAGGGTGAATCTGCATCTCATGCAGATATTTTTTATGTATAGTTTTATGAAACCATTAGGTTTTGCTTCAAATTTCGAAATTATACAATCTAATTTATTTTAAAAACTAAACGTTGCATCTTTGCAGCATATTTGTTTGTATCATGATTAAAATGCAGTGGTTGCCTCTCATGTTAAATGCAGACAGCACACAAAGCCTTATTTTGTTTATATGAAGAGATTCCTTTTATTTGTGTTACTTATTTGATTTGAAGCTTGTTTTAAAATGTAGTTTTGATATTTAAATTTACATTATATTTACATTTTTGTAATTTAGCAGATGCTTTTATCCAAAGCTACTTACAAATGAGGACAATAGAAGCAATCAAAACCAACAAAAGAGCAATAATATGCAAGTGCTATATTATTATAGTGTTATATTTCTTTTTCACAAAGAAACGTGCAGTATTTTGTCAAAGCAATAATAAAAGGACACATTTTATTTATAACTTGTCTTAAATCTCATTTTATAAAAAAAAAAAAAAAAATGAATCGAATGAAGAAATCAAAATCGTGAGTTGAGTGAATCATAACATCCCTACCAAAGATGACTTGAGGGTGAGTAATTTATGGGCAAATTAAAATTTTGGGGTTTACTAACCCTTTAACTTTTATAAAGAATATGTCTTTGTTTTTGAGACTTTAGTCTTTGCAACTTTAGGGATCTTATCCGTATAATCCTTCTGTTGTTATTAGGACATGTGCATTACACTACGGCACTTCACCAGGCAAGGAATAAAGAGTTTTGACATCCAAAAGAAATTCAAGTGTTGATTTTGGTAGCATGCAATCACTCCACCACGCTCAGTCTCTTATCTCAACCCTCACCACGGCTTGCACTGGGCTTACCTGGCTAGGGACTGCAGTGAGCTGGCCTCCCTGCTGGACTTGTTGAACCTGCTGCTGTTGCTGCTGTTGTTGTTGCTGCTGCTGCTGCTGCTGTTGTTGTTGTTGTTGTTGTTGTTGCTGCTGCTGCTGCTGTTGTTGTTGTTGTTGCTGCTGCTGCTGCAATACTCTCGCCTGCTTGTATAAATTAAAGTAAATAGGAAGGTATAAAAAGAAAAGGTGAACCGTGCATCTTACCTGACCACATCAATCAAAACGTGTGTCAATAATAGGTGTAAAAAGTGTTTATTATCCATTTTGCATTCTGCTATGGCAACTGAGCTTTACCTGTATTGCCTGCTGGAGTTTCAGATGTTGCTGCTGTTGGCTGAGTGAGTTGATGGGTTGATGCTGTCCGGGAGCCATTTGTGCTAATGACTGGGGCACCATGACTTGCTGCTGCTGTGAGTGAGGGGCCATCTGACCCGCCACTCCCTGAGCCTGTGCCTGGGCTTGACTTTGAGCTTGGACCTGGGCTTGGACTTGAGCCTGAACCTGGGCTTGAAGATGCTGTTGCTGCATTTGGGCCTGGGCCTGGGCCTGGGCCTGGGCCTGAGCTTGAGCCTGAGCTTGAGCCTGGGCCTGAGCTTGGGCCTGAGCTTGAGCCTGGGCCTGAGCTTGAGCTTGAGCCTGAGCCTGTGCATGGACCTGTTGTTGATGCAGTTGCTGCTGCTGCTGCTGCTGCTGCTGTTGTTGTTGTTGTTGGTGGTGTTGTTGTTGCAGTTGCTGCATTTGTGCTAACTGCTGCTGCTGCATTCTTTGGTGCAACTGGAGTCAAAGCCATTAAAACAATGAATAAATGAATGAATGAAGGAAGGAAGGAACTTAGCTTCCACTGGGTATTGACGGATCATATCCATTTGATTCCAATTCACAAACTCAATTAAACCAAAAGCATAAACTAAACAGGGAACTGTGAGATTTAGGACATTACTACAATATTAAAAGGTGCTGTATATAGGATTGACACTAAGTGGTAGAAGTCCAAATTCAAAATATTGGAGAGGGTTTTTTCACCCGGCCCCTCCTCCTTAGACTTGTGACACATACAGGTTGTGGACACCAACAAGAACGAGCACACTTGACAATGAATGAAATTAAATGAAATACGCTGTGTTTTACGCCAACGTGCAACCCGGGGTGCCGAAATACAATGGGGTAACCTTGCAGTGGGCAGGTTTCACAAATCAAAAGAGAGACCGACATTCCAGCCCAGAATGCACATTTTCAAAGGAGAACAACTGGCTGTAGCATTGATTTTCAGATAAACAAGTATGTTAACTTAGCATGTTTCTTAAATATATGCAAACATATTATGGAATTTTTATGCTATAGTAGAGTCAAAAACTTACATACAGCACTTTTAAAGGTTAAAATAGCAACACCCTCCAAAATCAATAGGCTATATGTCGAACATCCTGTTTAACAGAATACGGAATACACAGAATATGCTAGAGATGTTGTCATTTATAGAAACAAATTAAATAAGACAAGTTAGGCATTATGTAAATATTTATATTTCAAAAAGAAACTGAAGTAGAAATATAATTTTATAATTAAAAAGCTGAAGTACTGCCTTGTGTACAATTTAAATGTTTTATTTAAAAAAAATTGATTACTGGATGGCAGGTGTGCTACAAAAAGTGTTTATTGAAGTTATTTTCAAACAATCAACATAAAACAGCATACAGTAGATGGTTCATCTGAAAAATTAACATTTAAGATTTAAGATCTAAAATTAAGATTAAGATTTTAAAAAATAAGATTAAGATTTAAAATTAAGATCAGTTAAAACTGATTAACCAATATTATCAACCCAGCCCTAGTTTTCACAGATTATTAGACTAGATTTTGAATGTTTTTCTCCCAAAAGAGGGGAAATTATCAGTGATTACGAATTAAATTTTTATTTTTCATCATCATCAAAAAAATAAATAAATCGTAACTATGGTTACAGATGACTTGGAACAAGTTGTAAAATTATGACAAATTATTAGAGAATTTTCTGTTTTCATTAAACAAACTCTTTTATTCAAAAGACACTCATGCAGTATTTAAACAATCATCACATTAATCTTTCCATTCTCCGTTACCTGGTTCTGTTGTTGCTGCGGAGTCTGCGCCTGCTGCTGTTGTTGATTTTGATGCTGCATTTGTGGATTCTGATGGTGCTGCCTTATCTGTTGGAATTGCATGGCAGTCTGCATAGTTCCTGGCTGCTGAGGCTGCATGGCTGCCTGTTGCTGAGGCTGGAACTGCTGAAACTGAATGGATGGCTGCTGTTGCTGCTGCTGCATCATAGGCATCTGCCCAGCAGCCCCTGCTGAGATTGAGATAGCATCACATGTAATGTATGGGAATTCAAAATAAGATTATTAAACACACTTTCTCCAGTCAGCTGACAGCTACTGAACTTACCAGCCTGCTGGCCTCCCGCTACGCCCTGCATGGCATGTTGACCCATTTGCATTTGCATTTGCCCCATACCACCCATTTGTGCACCAGGGGGCCGTGGTCCAATGCCAATAACTCCAGGACCACCTCCACCCACTCCTGGTATAATTTGCAGGGCATTCATGGGGTCTAAAAATAAACATATATTTTTTTAATTTGGCAGAAAATGAATTCTTAAGGTTTAAAATAGCTCGTTAAGTTTACCAGGCCCACCTTGTGACTTTTTATCTGCAATGAAAAACAAACTGATCAATATACAGTACACATTCAAACATCACAGCTAAAAGAAAAAAAAAGTTGGCTACTTACGAATGTCTCTAAAATGAATTATCAGTCTCGCAACTAAAGACAAATACTCCTCCTGTTAAAAAAAGGATAGTGTATTTATTACACTTTTAACAATTGTATACAAACAAATCTGTTCTGTTGGGAGTGTAGCATGCATATTTAAAAGTAATACTTACTCTGGTCTTTGCCTTGATAAAAACATGGTTTTCCATGTCAGTGCTGGACTTTGTGTGAGCAGTTCCTGCTTTTCTCATGGCTTCATCTCTGCAATATAATAAAGCAGAAGTCTTTAATCACAACTGATGCATGACAAACAAGAAATGTTACCTATTGTTTACTGACAATCAATCCTTTAAGAAATATCAAGAATATGAGCACTATTAGAAGAGCTGTTTTCCATTTAGTTATTGCAACAATTAAACATTTAATAGCAAAAAGACTAAACATTCTATGAGAGTTTTTAAACATGAATTCTGAAATGAATTGTATTGTTATCTTAGAAGTATTACTCTATAGAATAGTCTTACAAGCTTTGAAATTATTCAAAGAAATTCAATATGTTATCAACATATTTAGCTGTATTTATGAATGTAACATTTTGCAATAAAATACTTATAAATTTACAGGTATAGTTCAGCCAAAAATTTAATTTCTTACCCTTAAAATTTACTTTTTCCAACAAACCTGTATGAATTTCTTTCAGCTGAACACAAAAGACGATATTCTGAAGAATGTTGGCAACCTAACATTTGATAGTAGCCCACTTACTAACATAATATGAGTTAAATTAATTTCATAAATGAAGCACTATAGAAGTCAATGGTTACAGTCAAATGTTTGGCTACCAACATTCTTACAAATCATTTTTGTTTAGCATAAAGAAAAATCATACAGGTTTGGAACAAATGGAGGGTGCAAGTATATATTTAAGAAAAATATGTTATGTTTATATATGAAATATATTTATAAATAATATTAAATATAAGAATATAAATATATACATATATTGTATATACATGTAAATATTTTCTAAATATATACTGTATGTGTGTATTTATATATACATAATCAATAAATACAGTATACCTACATACATTATGTAAACAAAAAAAATTATTTTAGACGCGATGAATCGTTTGACAGCAGTAATTTCTTCAAAGTGATGATAAAACGAGCATTTTGAGGGACTAGGAAGTGAAGTATAGCCATGTATGGTGTCCCATACTCGGAAATTGTGCTCTACATTTATCCCATCCAAGTACACCCACACAGTAGTGAGTAGTAGTGAACACACACCCCGGTGCAGGGTAGCCATTTTCGCGGCTGCAGCCGGGGAGCAGTTGTGGGGTTCGGTACCTCGCCCAAGGGCACCTCAGTGGTACTGATGGTGGAAGACAGCGCTGGTCATTCACTCCCCCACCCACAATCCCTGCCGGTACCGAGACTCGAACCCGCGACCACTGGGTCACAAGTCCGACTCTCTAACCATTAGGCTACGACCGCTCCGAAACTATTAAAAGAGCTTATTACGAGCCTTAAGAAACTTAATAAATTACAAAGACTGATTTAATATCTTAAAGGTTTCCTTTTGCCGATGACATGTTGAACAGTATTTATATCTGCAGACTATTTCGCTTGTAACGTTACATATTTATAGACTAATATTTAATGAGGCTAACTTTATAATAGCTAGCCACACAGCTAAACAAGCTCCAAACAACCTCCAAAAATGTAATCCCATTAAAGGAACATAATACCGTGATCAGATTGATAACATTTATAAATACATATACAGTCTATTAATGAAGTTTCGACTGTGTTTGACAGATGTGCTGGTACCATGTCCGAGCATCAGTTAGTTAGCAGCTAACTAGCTAGGTTTGCAAAATGCGCTACTATAAATCATACACAAAAAATATATCTGTATACTTACATTTGGGCCACTACTTTCTGTCGAAAGGCTGGGCTCCTCCAATCACTATCAGTACCGGTGACCTCCATAACTGATAATGCCGAACAACGTTGAACAAACTGCTTCCAGTTTGTGTTAGCGATGTTCGAATCTTGAATGCATCACCTTACTGAGTCGGATCTTTTTAATGAATCGGTTGAAGCCGCTTATACACATTCGCTAAAGAATCGTAGCTACTGTAACTGAACGATCCGTCTGATTTGGTCTGAGCGATTCTCGAGTCTATTCACGAATAGCAGAGAGAGAGAGAGAGAGAGAGGGAGAGAGAGAGAGAGAGAGAGAGAGAGAGAGAGAGAGAGAGAGAGAGAGAGAGAGAGAGAGAGATGATTTTATTTTATTTTTTTGCTTAAAGGGTTAGTTCACCCAGTAATCAAAGTTATGTTATTAATAACCCTCATGTTGTTCCAAACCAGTGAGACCTCCGTTCATCTTCAGAACACAGTTTAAGATATTTTAGATTTAGTCCGAGAGCTCTCAGTCCCTCCATTGAAGCTGTGTGTACGGTATAATGTCCGTGTCCAGAAAGGTAAGAAAAACATCATCAAAGTAGTCCATGTGACATCAGAGGGTCAGTTAGAATTTTTTGAAGCATCGAAAATACATTTTGGTCCAAAAATAGCAAAAACTACGACTTTATTCAGCATTGTCTTCTCTTCCGGTCTGTTGTGAGATTTCAAAACACTGAAGTGTAGTGATATCCGGTTCTCGAACGAATCATTCGATGTAACCGGATCTTCCTCAACCAGTTCACCGAATCGAACTGAATCATTTGAAATGGTTCACATAAGCATTAATCCACAAATGACTTAAGCTGTTAACTTTTTTTTTATGTGGCTGACACTCCCTCTGAGTTAAAACAAACCAATATCCCAGAGTAATTCATTTACTGAAACAGTACACTGACTGAACTGCTGTGAAGAGAAAACTGAAGCTGAAAAACCGAGCCGAGCCAGATAACGAACGAAAGATTGACTCGTTCTCGAGTCAAGAACCTGTTGCATCGGTTTTTGGATCACCAGTAGTTCTTTCAGACAGTTTGATTCAATAAACTGGTTGAAAAAAATGGTTCACCGTTTCTTTTGCACTTGACGTAATGACGTCATTTGCGATGATTGCCCTTGATTCAAGCCTTCGGTTTACCTGCGCTCATAACATTAGCACAGAATCAGTTCAGAATCGATCACCAAAAAAACAGTTTGGTTCAGACGCTCTGTGTGTCGGTCTGCTTCATGCTGAATCACACAACACATGCGCAGTATCATCAGCTCCTCGGTTCACAAATCGGACGCGTCCAACAGAAACAGTTCTTGGCTTGAGAATGAGTCAATCTTTTGTTCGTTATCTGGCTCGGCTCAGTGTTCATCTTCAGTTCTCTCTCCACAGCAATTCAGTCAGTGTACTGTTTGAGTAAATTAATTACTCTGGGATATTGGTTTGTTTTAACTCAGAGGGAGTGTCAGCCACATTAAAAAAGTTTACAGCTTAAGTCAGTTGTTTTATTAATGCTTATGCGAACCGTTTCAAATGATTCAGTTTGATTCGGTGAACTGGTTGAAGAAGATCCGGTTACATCGAATGATTCTTTCGAGAACCGGATATCACTACACTTCAGTGTTTTGAAATCTCTCAACAGACCGGAAAAGAAGACAATGCTGAATAAAGTCGAAGTTTTTGCTATTTTTGGACCAAAATGTATTTTCGATGCTTCAAAAAATTCTAACTGACCCTCTGATGTCACATGGACTACTTTGATGAGGTTTTTCTTACCTTTCTGGACATGGACAGTATACCGTACACACAGTTTCAATGGAGAGACTGAGAGCTTTCGGACTAAATCTAAAATATCTTAAACTGTGTTCCGAAGATGAACGGAGGTCTCACAAGTTTGTAACGACATGAGGGTGAGTTATTAATGACGTAATTTTGATTATTGGGTGAACTAACCCTTTACTAATTATTTATCAGTTTTATTAAATACACATATAACCCGTTGTAAAAAACTGTATTTTATTAAACGCTTTTTATGTAGAGATACAAATGAATTGCATTTTTTAAATGTAAATACAATTGCTGTAGGTTGAAAAAACTTTATCTGAGCTGTCTGCAACAAAGTGAACTAATACACAATAAATGTGTAGTTCTATTAACATTAAAATAAATTCAAAAGAGCAAGTATATTGTTTGCACATGTTTATTTACATTAAAGGCAAAATAACTTAAATAATAAGAGTACAAGTATAGATCTGGAACTGCTTTAAGTCTGTCTAAATATAATTTGGTACTTGCAATGTCTTCTGGTCCATATCCTTTCCTAAGGAAGGTGTGCTAGACACTGATTTACTAATATATTTTACTATTGTATTGTGGAGTGACACTTTCATAAACTTTTCTATAATATTCTGATTATTAAATAAACGTGCAAACAATATGCCCACTTTTGTGAATTTATTTTGACGTTAATTACATTGTGGTCGCTGTCGCTTTAATACCACCTGGTTTATACATGTTGCTGCTGATTGGGCTGACATTTTTGACACACCCACCAAACAAGAGAAAAGTTTTCAAACATCGTTGCACTCTTTTACTGTCTATGGTTGCACACCGTTTCCAGGAAATCAGATGTTGTTCAAACCGGAAAAAGTAGCAAAACGTTGTGCACCGGTTTTAGCTTGAACTTGCCCCTGGTTTACGAGTGACGTGATTGCCATGGAACGGTTCTTTGAAATTAATTGTTCGAAAGAACCGATTCGCAGAAATGGGCCTGGCTTCCAAAAAACAAGTTGGCAACACCTACGACTACTGATGAATGGAGAGAGCTGCTGCAGATATTCTCAAGGTCTGTTCTATATAGATAGATAGATAGATAGATAGATAGATAGATAGATAGATAGATAGATAGATAGATAGATAGATAGATAGATAGATAGATAGATAGATAGATAGGTAGATAGATAGGTAGATAGATAGATTCACTTCAATGCCTATGTACAGTTGTATGTGACTAATACAACTTTAAATGACTCACTTACATGGTTAACATTACATTATTTGCAGCCCCTTAATTAAAGCTGGTTCTCTCAATAACCCCGTGGCATCTGTCAAATTATATATCCCCAATTTATATCATGGCTAAAGATTATTTTAATTTCTTCATTAGTGAATCTGTGTTGATTTAGTTTCACAGCAAGATATTATAGATTTTGTTAGTATTTTGATTTAGTTTTTGTATAGGCCATTTTAATTTTAGTGACAATTTTAATCATTTTGTTGTGTTTTTGTTATTTTTATTTTGTTATTTTTTTAATATTTTAAAATAATATTTTTTCGTCAGTATTCATTTTAGGAAGTTATCTTTTATTAAGACAAACTAAAAGAAAACAAGAAATGTTAAATGATAATTTTTTTTTTTTTTTTGTTAACTATAACTCTGACATGAACTTAGTAGCACAATTTAGTTAATCATTGAATAACTGACTTTTATTTTCATATGTGTGTTAGCTCTGGGGTGTGGTTATTAAGCAGACAAGCCATGGGTAACGTGAAAAAAAAAAACCTTCCTTCCGCATTTTTCACACATTGGTTGAATGTTGGCTGCTTGCCCAGAGTTCACTGTATTTTCATTTACTGTAGTATTATATAAACATATTTGTTTGTTTTTTCTCATTTGGTGGCCATGATCAGTACTGAATGTTGATGGCAGGCAATTGACCATTCAAGTCCTTGCTGACCCCTTGTTGCATCAGGGCCCTGTAACTTTGGTTTACAGTTTTACTTTGAGACTTACAGTTGTGTGACAAATACACTACATTCTTGTCATATTCTAGACAAAACGCTGCAACTTCATGTGAGCAGAAGTTGCCATGGAGACTGATGAGTCAGTATATGATATCAGTATATGATATAATAACTAAAAAATATTATATATATATATATATATATATATATATATATATATATATATATATATATATATATATATTGTATTGACTTTTGTTTTTGCCTAAACAATGTGCACATCTTTGAAAAGGATGTGATGTAATAAAGCAGTGTAACAGTAATGATTCAGTATCCTCTAGTTTTGAAAGGAATTTGAAGATGCATTGAGGGTGTATGTAATATTTTGAAATTTGTGTTAATTCATTCAAAAACGATAGTTTTTAAAGGGCCTTAACCAGTAGGTTCAGTTATAAGGCATTTTTGGTTTTGTGTGATCTTATACATTTCTGGCAAGCAACAACTTTGTGACTAGCCATCTCTGACCTTTTGTACAATTGGCGTGTGTCTGTGTGAGTGTGTGTGTATGTGTGTGTCTACTTGAGCAAAGACTCATGTGTCCATTCAGATTAATTCCCACCTTGCGGGAGTGTTAGAAGGTTTCTCTTTTGATAATGTCAGAAGAATTTGTTGCACCATTGATCCAAGCAACAATCTGAGAACTGGAGATGCAAGACATTATGAAATTATTTTGAATCTATTAACATTCAAGACTCGAGGTGATGTTGCCAGGCTATGCGCAAGTTGGAGTTTCATCCGGCATTATAAAGAGCTTTTCTTTATTAAAAGGAAGAAAATGAAATAATCCTTGTATCTTGTTAAATTATTTCAGTATAATTGCTGTTTCTTTTTTTGTATTTAGTAGGGCTGTCAAATGATTAATCATGATTTATCACATACAAAATAAAAAAATGTGTTTACATTAATGTGTGTGCTGTGTATATTTATTATGTATATATAAATAAACACACACACATGTATATATTTTGAAAATATTTACATGCGTTTACATGCACACATTTATATAATTTATATTACATATAAATACATTTAATATACAAATACAACATATTTGTCTTAAATGTATACATGCATTTGCGTGCATTTATATATAGCTACATAATACATTTACACAGTACACACACATATGAAAACATAAACTTATTTAACATGCGATTAATTGTTTGACAGCACTAGTATTTAGGATGACAAAGGAAGTGTTTTCTAAAAACGTAGGAAACGCAACATAATTTGTTCATATCCACAGATGTAATGTTTCTGAATAATGGCCTGTTCACACTATAATAATAGCTATAAATGTATAAAAACAAAAATTAAAGCCTTTTTTTACTCATTGAAATTGTATTTAAACGTTTTTTAAATTAAGTAGCCTACGGTTAAACATAGAAACGTTTTTGGCTATTCGATACTTAAAATCTTCACACAATATCCATATTTTTATTAAAGTAGGCTTATTTTTACACCTCAATTGCCATGTCAACATCAGGTCTCCAAATGAAATGTGGGCCATCCAAATTTCGACGACAACTATAACTTTAGCAACTAATTTGACAACGTTCACATTATTATTCACACTAGCTACACAATCTCCACAGTCAGTGCCTTATATTTCTCATTATTCGCAGTTCAGATCTTTTGAAATGGCGCGTCTCTGCAAGCCACTCATTTTATTCTTCCTTTTAAGTAACAGCCGCTCTAGGCGCTCGTGATGGGTGATCAGACAGACAGACCGGGAGCGCGCGCAGAACCGCCCTCCAAGACGCCATTTCTCGGACGGTGTGGGGAGCTGAAGCAGCTTTTACACCAATCCTGGGAAGGAACAGAAAACACAACAAACAGATTTTTTGTTTTGTTTTAATCATCTTGGTCGTCTTGTCGCTTGGCACCATTGAGCCTCATATAGGGAAGCGCCGCGCAAAGGACGGAAACTTTCTGTTGTGAGATTATTTCAGAAATTCGTTGTGTGTGAAGACGTGTTGCGGGCCGCCATTTTTGTTACAGCCTTCGAAGTCTGTTGGGAGTCTAAACAAGAGACCGAACTCTTTCGTACTTTGGTGTATTAACGAAGAAGGACAAGTTGTTGGACGTGACCGCCATATGTCGTCTTGAGTCGTCATGCGGAGCGATTTATTAATAAATTATGGCGTTGTTTTCCTCATCTTGAGCGGACGGTGAGTGAAAACGGCTAACGCTAGCTGGCTACCGCATTATATTGTCTCATAAGCTGCAGCTGCTTTCACGGAAGAGAGAGCGTAAAGGGGAACTTTAATTCTAAACACGTATTTTTGGGTTCTTTGCGAACTTTTGGGGTTGTTAAAACCTGTTCTTAGCCCGTCGTGATTCTTGTGTTGCTGGAAATTTAGCGATGCGCCAAAGTTGGTTGACGCCAGTCGCAGCCTGTCTGGTCAAACGTCAGGTTGCGGTTCAGTAGGACTGTCGGATCAAAAAGTGGTGGCTCGCTCGCAAGAATAAGCGTTTGTTGTTTTAATTTATTGCTTATTTCTGTTTTCTTTTTCGAATAAATCAACTACAGTTGTATTTTAAGCAAACATGTCGTCTGCACGGTTCGACTCCACGGACCGAGCCAGCTGGTATTTCGGGCCGGTTTCGAGACAGGAGGCGCAGAATAGGCTACAGGGACAGAGACACGGGATGTTTTTGGTGCGAGATTCGTCCACCTGTCCTGGTGATTATGTACTGTCAGTGTCCGAGAACTCCAAAGTTTCTCACTATATTATCAACTCTTTACCAAACAAGAGATTCAAGATAGGCGACCAAGAGTTTGATAATCTACCTGGTCTTTTGGAGTTCTATAAAATACATTATCTGGATACGACCACCCTGATAGAGCCAGCACCAAGGTAAGAGCTACATTTCGTTTTGACACCGTCACACCATCCACCCCTTTTCTCACCCATGTACATTTCCCTCCCTTTAGTTGCTATGGCAAGCCGTTTCAACATTCATTCATTAAAACATTCATTCATTAAAACGAACTAGGATCTCTTTTATATTACCAGTTCTCGTTTTTATTTGAATTTAAGATTAGCATCTCTCAATTTCACAAGTGACTGTTAAAGAATTTTACTGATTAATAATAGCACTGATGCTAGCTGAAACTAGTCGCTGTGTCGATTGTGACAAGTAGTTCTTAGGTGCTGGAACATTATTATGTGTTAGTTATTAGTAAGTTACTTTGTACTAGTGTATCATTACAACTGCTAACAAGTTGTAATTAAACAATCAGAATACCCACTTTATAAATGATTAAATATGACACATAAAAAATTGTTGTAACTAGTGAGGTAAAAAAAATATTACTAGTAATACAATTGGAAAAAGCTGCTAGTATCTTGTAAGTATGGTATCTTATGAATTAGTACTAGTAAAACTGAAATAGCAGCAATTTGTAACTAACAAAGAGCGGTTTAGCTTCAAAGAAACTGCAGATTCATTATTACAATTAAGAAAAGGTCCATAAATGGCAATAATATAGGTTTGTTGACACAAGACACATGGTTAGTTAAAGCCATGTATTCAGTTTAACAGACAAAATGCATAACTATTACATCTTGTGATCTTATTTATTATAGTATGAATATAATATTTGGCAGTTTTGTATGGCCAACCAAAATTGGCATCATTTAGAAATCTTCGCCAGCTAATACACTTACTGTAAATTGGGAAATGTTCTGATCACTACTGCCTTACGTACTCGTTATTATTAAATCCTATAGGTGTTACTGGTTTTAATAAGTAACTGTTAGAACAGCTTGTCATAGCTTTGCTGGTGTTTCTTCACATTAATTCTTATCCTAATTATTGGCAAGCTGAAAGTGGTCATTTTAACATAACTGTAATTCCCCTGAATTTCCTTCCTGTTTGTTTTAAAATGTTCTCATTGAGCTTTGCTTTTATAAGAAATTCAGTCATTCCTATTTAAGATACCAGGAAGTTAACTGTACATGTGAAAGTGCACATTCAGAAGTGGATTGGATATTACAAAAGACTAACCGCCTAGCAAGAAGTGGAGTTAAGCATTTCCCCTTTGATGTGCTGTTAAAAATCCTCTTTTTGTTTTTGATTATTCAATTCTAAAAATACTTGCATCATTGTATTACAGGTACCCCAGTACCCCTCTGCCCAGTGTTCCTATTCAGCCATCTGGGG
>NC_068391.1:190618-215422 GCF_023724105.1 Carassius gibelio | reverse complement strand
GAGGAAGCAAGTGCAAGTCAATAGTATTTAATGAAGCAATCAAACACAATCAAACACAGACTTGTTCTGGGGCATCCTTGGTTGGCTCAGCACAGCCCTCATGTGGATTGGTCCCGCAGTCAGATTGTTTCATGGAGTCAGTCGTGTCATGCATGTTGCCTTGGTCCTGCCTCTTCTCCTGTGTCTGTGTCTCCTATGTTGCAGGTGGAGGCTGCTGACCTCACTGGGGTACCATCGGAGTACTTCGATCTGCGACTGGTTTTCAGTAAGTCCCGGGCCACCTCGCTGCCTCCTCACCAGCCATTTGATTGTGCCATCGATCTCCTCCCAGTCACTTCTCCGCCCCGGGGTCGCCTTTTTCCCTGTCAGGTCCTGAATGAGAGGCCCTGGATGCATACATTCAGGAATCCTTAAAAGCCGGACTCATCCACCACTCATCTTCCCCTGCTGGCACTGGGTTCTTCTTCATTAAGAAGAAAGATGGCTCTCTGCATCCTTGCATTGATTATCAAGGGTTAAATGACATAACTATAAAGAACAGGTACCCCTTGCCATTAATGTCATCTGTCTTTGAACTTTTGCAGGGACCCAAGGTCTTCACTAAATTAGACCTCCGCAACGCCTATCATCTTATCCGTATTCGTGAGGGTGATTAACTGGAAGACAGCCTTCAATACCCCCACAGGACACTATGTATACCTGGTCCTTCCGTTTGGGCTTACTAATGCTCCGGCTGTCTTCCAGGGCATGGTCAATAGCGTGTTGGGAGACATGATAATAGATTTGTCTTTGTGTACCTTGATGATATTCTCATATTTTCTCCATCCCCTCAGGTACACACTCAGCATGTGCGCCAGGTCCTCCAACGGCTTCTGGAGAACTAGCTTTCGTTCCTGGGATTTATAGTCTCAGCAGGGGAGATCAAGCCTGATCAGGCCAAGGTCAAGGCTGTCGCCAAGTGGCCAGTCCCCACCTCCGGGAGGACTTTGCAGCGTTTCTTGGGCTTTGCCAATTTTTATCGGCGTTCATCAGGAATTTTGGCCAGGTAGCTGCACCCCTAACGACGCTCACCTCCATTAAGGTACCGTTCACCTGGAGTACTCAGGCTCAGGAGGCCTTTGATAATTCAAAGTCCTGGTTTATCTCTGCTCCTGTTCTCTCTGTTCCAGATCCTGAACGCCAATTCATTGTTGAGATGGATGCGTCGGAAGTTGGGGTAGACGCGGCCTTGTCCCAGCGCTCCAGTAAGGATAGAAAGGTGTACCCCTGTGCAACGAAACTACCACATAGGCAATCGTGAGCTGCTGGCGGTGAGGTTGGCCTTGGGTGAGTGGGCCACTAGTTGGAGGGGTCAATGCTGCCCTTCTTGGTCTGGACGGATCATAAGAACTTAGAATATATCCGTCCCGTCAAGAGGCGGAGTCCGCGCCAGGCCCGCTGGGCACTCTTCTTTGACCGTTTTAACTTCACCCTTTCGTACCGGCCTGGGGCTAAGAACGTCAAACCTGATACTCTATCCCGTCAGTTCGAGCGGCTGGGAGAGGAGGTGCCTACCGAGACTATACTCCCGGATGGAGTAGTGATGGGGGTTCTCCCCTGGAACGTCGAGCGGCTGGTGGAGGAGGCTGGACAAGGGGTGGAAGTACCAGTTGAGTGTCCGGCCAGTCGGTTGTTCCTGCCGGCAGTGTTACGCCCTGAGGTCCTTCAGTGGGGTCATGAATCTAAGGTCACCTGCCATCCAGGAATCAGGAGATCTCTGGCTGCCATCCGTCAGCGATTTTGGTGGCCCTCAATGGGCCAGGATGTCAGGCAGTTTGTATTAGCTTGTTCTGTTTGTGCCCAGAACAAGGTCTCTAACCGTCCCTACATTGGCCAACTTCAACCCCTGGTCACACATTGCCTTAGATTTTGTCTCGAATGGCTACACTGTTATTCTCAAAGTGGTGGATCACTTTTCTAAGGCGGTTCCTTTTGTGCCCCTACCCAAACTCCCCTCTGCCAAGGAGACAGCCCAACTGGTAATTGACCACGTCTTCCGTATCCATGGCCTTCCGGTGGACATAGTCTCTGACAGGGGTCCCCAGTTTGTCTCCCATTTTTGGCAAGAATTTTGTCCAGCTCACTTGGACTGAGTATTCCCATAATACTCTTCCAGTAGCATCCATAGGTATGTCACCCTTTGAATGTTCTGTTGGTTACTCTCCTCCCTTATTTCCCTCTCAGGAACCCGATGCTGCAGTTCCGTCTGCCCTAGTCTTTGTTCGAAGATGTTGTAGCGTCTGGAGGAAGGCTAGGAAGGCCCTGGTCCAGACCTCTAGACGGACCAAGGCAGTGGCTGATCGCCACTGGATTCCAGCGCCCCGTTATGTCTATGGTCAGAAGGTTTGGCTGTCTACCAAGGACCTGCCTCTCAGGGCTGTCTCTCGCAAATTGGCACCCAGGTTCATTGGCCCATACCAGATCACCAAGGTCCTTAATCCAGCTGCGATACGTCTCAAGTTGCCCTCCTCTCTTGGTCGGGTTCACCCTGTTTTCAATGTATCCAGGGTTAAATCAGTTTAAGGCCGTAAACATGGTAAGCCCCTCCCTTAAGTCGCCTGGTGGCATCCCTGGGAGAGGGGGTACTGTCATGATCTCAGTGGGGTCTGAGGCTTTTTCTTTCCTGGAGCACATGATTTAGGTTTGGCTGGCTCGCCAGGTGTTTCACTATTCCCGCTATGTTTTCTCCGCCCCTCTTGTTATCCCTGTTAACGTTTTCTCCCTCACCTGCACCCTGTCTTACGCTGATTATCTTCCCTTTATCATGCCCTTGTGTTTGCTGTCTTGTGTCAGTCCGTAAGCATTGTTAAAGTAAGCTTTCTCGTTGCTAGCCATAGTTTGCTGACTCCGTTTTTGTATTTTTTCCCTCTGTCTAGTCAATCTGCTGTTCCTGTTTTTTTGTTTTTTTCCCTGCCTTGCCTCTCTTTACTCAGTAGCCCACATCTACCAGGCGGCTGACTCTACTTACCTTTGCATTGCCTTCGGACTCCGGCTATGGCTTTCCAGTGCTGATCCACCACCTGTTCCCCGCTGCTGTGCGGCTGTCGCCGAAGAGGTCATCAAGCTGACCTTTCTTGCAGAGTGCTGACTGTCTCGTGCTCCAGCTGATTAAGTCCTCTGAGTTTTATCAATAAACGTGTCATTCATTCAACCGCAGTTGGATCCAAAGATGAACAAAGCTTTTATGGGTTTCGAACAACATGGGGGTGTTTAATGTCACAATTTTCATTTTGGGGGAGAGTATACCTTTAAGCCTTGTTTTTCAAAATAGTTAAAAGAGGTGTCACTTGTTAAATGTGACTTTAGGATTGTTATTTAATAAGTCACAGCATAATATATATATATATATATATATATATATATATATATATATATATATATATATATATATATATATATATATGCACCCATTTACCGAAATTTGTTACTTCAGACTTATGTGCCCTCTAGAAGCTTGCGTTCTGCAAGTGAACGTCACTTGATTGTGCCATCCAAAAGAAGCACAAAGTCACTTTTACGGACTTTTAAATTAAATGTTCCCTCCTGGTGGAATGACCTCCCCAACTCAATCCGAGCAGCTGAGTCCTTAGCCATCTTCAAGAATCGGCTTTAAGCACATCTCTTCAATCTTTATTTGACCCTATAACTTTAACACTCACTATTCTAATTATATTCTTTAAAAAAATCTAACTACCTTTCTAATCTTTTTGTATTCTATTTTCTTTTCATTTATTATGCAATTGTATATGTGTGGGTGCGTGTATGTGTAAAGACCTCTAACTAGCTTGCTCTATTCTTTTTTTTAATTCTGTCTGTTTTCTTTTTATTTATTATTAGGGCTCAAGCCCGAAGGGGCGCAGAGCCCTATTGATTTTCTAAGGATTATTCTTATTAGGGCTCAAGCCCAAAGGGCGAGAGGCCTATTGTTTTCCTTAGGATTATTTTTTATTCTTCTTCTTCTTATTATTATTATTATTATTTTCCAACGTCTCGGGGGCCCCTTTTGGGGCCCTTAACATGCTTAATAAGTCATGAAAATTGGCACACACATTGGAATCTGCGGCCATTAGGGCCGGGCAGAGACTGATACACGGGCGTGGCACAGGGGCTTTACAGCGCCCCCCTGGAATATGGAGGGCCATATATCATACATACTTGCTCGTAGATGTATGAAACTCAGTACACATATAGATCTCATCAATCCAAACAACTTTCTTATTGCATATCATATGCTCCGCCCAACAGGAAGTTGCCTATTTAGGCTTTAGTATTCATAATTGTCGTCAGGGACGCCATTGCATCGAGCGCAAAAGAATCGGTGAACTGTTTTCTTCAACTGGTTTATTGAATCGGAACTGTCAGAAAGAACTAACGTTACTGGTCATCCGAGAAACGATGCAACCGGCTCTTGACTCGTGAACGAGTCATTATCTGGCTCGGCTCGGTGTTCATCTCTCTCTTCACAGCAGTTCAGTCAGCACGCGCAGTGTCGCTTGATTCGCTCAATGATGTGGCAGCTTCATCAAACCTGCCATCTACAGTTCTGGCAGTGGTTTGTAATGGAATGATTCGTAACATTATTATAATTGTAACAAGTAACGATGCAGCACATAAAAAAAATATTGGAGTTAAAGTATTAAACTCAGCGAAAATATGTACCGAAGTAAAAGGGTCAGTTATCTTCCTAAGAAAAATTAAAATAAACAAACAACAACACAGATTGATACAGAACTCAGAAATATTTATTTCAATATACAATAAAAGTAAACTGTACACTTTAATTATATATATATATATATATATATATATATATATATTCACAATCTTTATGTATCATAAAACCCCAATGGTATTCTTTGTAAAGAAAACACTCTAAGCTTTCAAATGAACCCATATATGGCCTGATATCATAAAAGGAAGGCGTTGCAAATGCAATACAAACAATTTGAATTCTATTTTAGGACCCGGTACCGGGTCTGCAGAGTTTAACTCAGACTGAAAATCCAAAATTATTAGATCCCCATGAGAAATATTAAAAAAAAGTACAGTACAGTAATTGCAAAGTTAAGACATGACCACTGGACAGCAAAATGCTCACTGGGTCAGAGGGGTCAGAAAAAAACAAGTGGAGAAGAACAGAAACACATTAACTGGAAAATAATTAAGAATTAAAGTGAAGAATTAGGTGTTAAACTATCAGGGAGCATTTAGTCTACAGTCCCACAATTTTTCAGAGCTGCAACTTTCCTGGAGTCTCCAGAATAACAAGGTGTCAGGTTCTGAGAGACTTGAAAGATCCCCAAAATGACTTAATTAGAATAGCATGAAGTATTGTGAAATACTATTTATTAAGACTTTATATATAGGCTTTATGAAGAGATGGGTTCTGAGTGACTCTTGTACAACACTTTGAGGAATATATCTTCCAGAATTTGGCATTAGATTTAGGATCTTATTTTTATTCCATCTCCTATCCTGAAAAGTCTGTCTTGTAGAATTGACAAAAAAATAATCTTCACATTAATTCTTAATTCTTTTGCAATTATTTTTGTCATTTCTTCACCGTTTTTTTTTCTTCTGCCCCGTGACCCAGTCACCATTTTTTGTCCAATGGTCAAGTCTTAACCTAATTGTTGTTAATTATCTTAAAATAATTATTGTTCATGTTAACATAGTTAATGTTTATGAATTCAATATTATTGTAATGTGTTACTACAGTTATATAGATTGTTCTGTGAATGTGATTTCAAAGTCTAGATCGGATTAACCCTTTAACTGCCGTATACCTTAAAACCTGACTGCCAGAGGGCTATTGTGAATGCATGTGCTCGCTGGGCACAATTTACCTGATGCCACAGGGGTGGCGTTGCACTGATGGCTTGAGCCCGCCATCGCTGCTTGCAGCTATATTATTATTTAAAATCCCATGCTACGTGTATTGTGTTACCCTGAGACTTGTTATAGGCAAGGCAAGTTTATTTATATAGCACATTTCGTACACAATGGTAATTCAAAGTGCTTTACATAAAAGAAAGTAAAATAATAATGAAGAAAAATAATAACAAGAATAAAACAAGCAATTTTAAAACTTTACATAAAATAAAATAAAAAAATAAAAAAACAGTGAAAATATAGTGCAATCAGTTCGGACATTCAGTGCTCATTCAATAAATGCACTTATATATCATTGCTCTTTTTGTTGTTTTTGATTGCTTCCACTGTCTTCATCTGTAAGTCGCTTTGGATAATATATATAAAATAAGAGAGATGCTGTGTATCTTCAAGACAACATGTTTATGTAATGTGATAATAGCACTAGATTATTTTTCTTTTTTAATTCAAGTGACCAGTGCGTGTGAAGTAATGTGGTACAACGTGCATGATCCTAAGTGGAAATGAACAATTTGATTATGAAAATGATGTACTGCTTGGCATCACGTTAAAATGTGATATAATCCTTTGCTGCAGTATGCTTAAATAGTTCTCACAAATTATTTATCCTGCATTTATTTATGGATACAAGTAAAACCTTTTAAAGATGTACAGTGTAGGTTAAGGTGCTGGGATTTACATTTTTGTGATTCCAGTAAAGAGCCAAACCAGACAGGTTTCTGAATAAAGGCAAGTGTTGTTGGGTCATCTTTGCAATTGAGGTGGTGTGTTTTTATCATCTTACATTTTTTTCCGGAGGTTAAAAAAATATTTAAGACCCTGCTCTGTTGAGCAAACATGGTGAGGCTTCTTCATGAAGTTGATTATCATTGTCCCCAGACCTTGTGATTTATTTCCATTTTTCCGTTTCTGTTTTGATTCATTCTGATGTTAACATATCTTAAAGACAAGCAAAATACAATGCCCATCTGAATATGAAAATTACTTGTTCTTTCTTCACAAAAATCTACATATATTTGTGTTGTGCTTTACATGTCAGTGGGCAAATGCAAAATTGGTAAGTGTTCTTCAGGGTGACAGGTAAACATTTTAGTTATTTGTTTTCAGAGTATATAACATGTTATGGTTCAGTATGAAGCTCGCCATCTCATTCTGAACTACATAATAAAAGTGAATATAATTTAATTGAAATTTTTAATAGAAGTGAAAATTAGGGTTTTCAGTTAAGTCAGACCTCATGTCATTCACCTCAGAGGTCTTTATAATATTTCATTTTCAGTTGCAGGCTAATATGAAGTATTACTATTATCTGCTAAATGTATATATATCTATATCTATATCTATCAGTCTATCTATCTATCTATCTATCTATATATATATATATATATATATATATATATATATATATATATATATATATATATCTATATATATATATATATATATATATATATATATATATATATATATATATATATATATATATATATATATATAGATATATATATATAGATATATATATATATATATATATATATATATATATATATATTGATTTGTTCGATTAAATGGCTAAAGACCTGGTCCAAAATTGCAGCTTATTCTGTTTTGCTCAAGAACCACCCACTTAGACTTATCAGTATGTAGTGACCAACCAGGTTTTACTTGCTGTTTAGGGGTGGGTTTATCATAAATGAATTGGATATAGTGTTTCAACTTGAGTGAATTATAACATTATAATTCTAGCCAACTATGAATAAGCTACTGTAGAAGTTTCTGTGTAAGAAATACAGAGGACTTGCAGGAAAAATTAAGGTACGGATTTTTATGTCTGTCCATTATTGTATGTACTTATATTTACATGACATCTGAAAGAGCAGGTTCTTACATATAATTTATTTAACATCCAAACACGCTAAATATATATATATATATATATTGTAACCTCTGTTGGACCTATAAAAATTGCATGGAATAGGACTACATTTGCCACATTAACATCATCTGTTATATTTATAGAGTTGTCAGACTTTCACATATTTCTGTATTTGTTTCCTATTTAATTTGTAAATTAAAATGATGAATTTATTTCATTCTGAATCCAAAGGTTAAAAATGTTATGATAGTTGTTACTAATTTTTGTATTTTTAGCGTGTAAATTTGATTATCACCAATTATTTGAATATGACCAATTTATTTATAAACACATTTGGTGAGATCTGGCAACAATGTAGTTAGTTAATGTTAGTAGTTGGTATGGATTTGACTGGTAAATTTAATCTTTTTTAATCTTTTAATCTTTTTTACATTTATTTTCTTTTTTTTCTATGTCCTATGTAGAGGAGTCCAGGTTTTGGTAAATAAGAAAATAAAAACAAGATTCTTTATCAAAACAATGTTTATATATTTAAATAGAACAAGCTAAGGAAAAAACAGTCAGGCAAATGTACAAATTTTCCTGAGTGTTTTTGTCCTTAGCTCATTCTATTTAATACAGATATGAGAATAATATTGCGAAAAATAATTTAGAGAATATGTTTATTTTGCATTTTGTATGCATACTATCACCTGCATTTAATATGCATCTAATGGAAATAAGAGTTTTCAGGACTTTGACATCTGCATGAAACTTCCACTTGAACTCTTTTCTGCACAAAGATTTGTATAAAGATTCTCAACTATGGTTTTAAAGATATTAGAACATGATTGATATACTGTTTTACTTTACACAATATGTTTTTTGATAAATGTCCAAAATGGGTTTTCCTTTTATAATCAATGTGTCTATTTATTGTCTCTCATTTGTTCCTTGGGCAACATGTAATGAAAAAGGAAGTATAATAATGATAATTACATTTTCATTATATTTTATAGAAATATGAATACATGGTTTATTTCTCAATTTACTTATGAATCACTGAAATGCCTGATAAGCATGAACTATGTCCTGGTGTCCTCAACAGTGGACATGTATGAAACTGATGCAATTCTCGAAACAGAAAATCATATTCTGCTTTCAAACCCCAACAAAGTTGTTCTGAGATGTTCATTTAGGACAAGCAATTTGAAAATGAGTCCAGTCTCAGAGAAGTTCACAAAAATATAATGTCCTCTACAGAATATCCGAATTATAAAAAAAAAAATGTGTTTTAGATGTTCTGAAGATGGTTATACAATATGTATAGTTTTTTTTTTTCTTTTCTTTTTTTGTGCATGACTTTGTGACCAGTGGAAAAAACATCTTCAGTGACGATGAGCTACAGTATTTGAATGTGAAATGGCTCATCACAAAAATAAGCATATGATTGTATTTTGTTTGACCTGAGGGCAAAAGCATTCAGTGCATAATAGTTTTTAAGGTAAAGAACTGAAACATTTAAGACATGCTTTCAGATAATATATTACAGTATGTTATGGTGCAGACTGAATCTCCTAATCTCATTCTGATACTCATTATATCTGATACTCAAGTGCGTGTTAGTAAAAGTACATTTGTGTTCCTGAAGCAAAAACAGCATGTCACTTACAACAAAATGGATTTCACTGATTTGAGTGAAAGCATGAAAAGATCAAATGTATATTATACCTTGAATACAATAAAAAATGCTTTGGATAAAAGTATCTGGGAAATTAATAAATAAAATGTACATGTAAAATACAGGAATAGTTATCCCCATCTGTACTTTGTAATCTAGCTTTGTTCTAAATCTTACAAGACTAAGAAAGTTGCAGTTTTGTTTGTAATATGACAGTGAGTGTGTGGTGCTGTTTGAGGCAGAGACTATAGAAAATGTGTACAGCTTAATTCTTGATATCAACAACATCCAGCCACAGTGTAATGTAACATATTAAGAAAATGAAAAGACCAAATATTTGAAGTTGCAATAAATTTGGAGTGCACCATGTGTATTCAGTCTTATTTCTAATAGAAAATCTACAGTATATTTGATTATCTCTTCTTAGAAAACATCAGAGAGGATCCACAGTCATGGACGGGAGTCTGTTTGTGCTGCTTCTGCTGTCAGGTTGGTGTGGTCATTTGTAATGGTTTTAATGTACATGTGAATGCATATGCTTCATAGAAACAAACAGCAATATAAATACTTTCACAGGTCTCTTTAAGACCACTTCCGGTCTTTCTCGTATGTACTACTATATAAATGCCAGAATGTCGTGGCCAGAGGCTCAGAGTTACTGCAGAGCGAAGCACACTGACCTGGCTTTTATAGACCGCATGAGTGATGCAAGCCAGCTGATAAATATAGTGGATGCTGGATACAGTGGATCAGTGTGGATAGGACTGAAGAGGGGGACACAGAAACGCTGGGGGTGGTCTCAGGGAGAAGATACACTTGCACAGTACAATGCCTGGGATGCAGGAGAACCAAACAATCTAAACGAATGCGCTTTTCTTGCCTATGGAGTTTGGCATACTTACCAGTGCTCAAATCCGATTTACTTTGTGTGCTACAATGGTAAGTTACTATATTCAGTAACTCATACTCAGTTCAGCTGAGAAAAAGAGATGAGACCATATTCTTATTTTTTCTCTTTTGATAAAAGGCACTAGTTACATCTTGGTAGAGATGTGGAAGAACTGGATGGACGCTCAGAGCTACTGCAGACAGCATTATATAGATCTGCCCACCATCCACAACTCTCAGGAACAGAATCAGCTCAAGAGTATTGTTCCATCGTCAGCATGGATTTGGATTGGTCTGTTCCGGGACTCTTGGGAATGGTCTGACAAATGGAGCAACTTCTTCAGATACTGGGCATCGGGTCAACCATCCCAGAGTTCAGGATCTGGTGACTGTGTTGGCATGTCAACAACTGTTTCTGGAAAATGGATTCGTTCAAGCTGTGATCTAAAGCGTCCTTTTATCTGCCATGGATGTGAGGATTTCTTTAATCAAAAGAAATGAGATGTTGTTTCTCCATTTTCTGTCTTTTGTGCTTTTAACTATGAATGTGTTTATGTGCACATTATACTCTGATACCAATCAAGTTTTTTTTTACTGTAAAACGTAAACACTCATTGAAAAGCAAAAATATTTAATCATGATTGTGTCACCATAAAAGTATTTATGATTCTTACATTCCTGTTTGTCATCTCAATTTGTCATAGGGCCCAAGTCTCCGTACCGCGCATACCAGTATATGAATGAAATTATGACTTGGCAAGATGCTCAGAGTTACTGCAGAGCGAGATTCTATGATCTGGCCACTGCTGACAACATGACTAATGTGAACAAGCTAGTAAATACAGTGGATCCTGGATACAGTGGTTCAGTATGGATAGGTCTCAGTGCTGGGACAGAAGATCTCTGGGTCTGGTCTATGGGAGATGGTGCAATCTCCCAGTACAGTATGTGGTATCCAGGAGAACCGAGTGGTGATGGGGAGTGTGTGAGGAGTTTTAATGGAAGCTGGTATGATGAGAGCTGCAGCACTGCTCTCCCATTTGTGTGTTTCAATGGTGAGTCCTCTTAGTTTGAGTTTGTTTTTCCACTTTAGCTGATTCTTGACTGAGGGCTGGTCCTTATCTTGTGTTTCTGAACAGATAGCACTGGTTTTATTATTAATGAGACTGCTATGACATGGAGAGATGCTCAGAGTTACTGCAGACAACAACACACTGATCTGGCGAGTATCAGCAGCCCAGAGCAGCAGAATCTGATCAGTAATGAATCATCACTCTGGATCGGTCTGTTTCTGGACTCTTGGCAGTGGTCTGATCAAACGAAACTCAGTTTTAGATACTGGGCAGCAGATCAACCATTACAGAGTTTAGCGCCTACTAACTGTGCTGGCATGTCAAGAACCAATTCTGGGAGATGGTCTCAATACAACTGTGATCTAAAGCAGCCTTTTATCTGCTATGGAGGTGAGTTTTGTTGGTCATTTTTTAAACAGAGATTAAAAACAACTGTGATTATATGATTTTATTAATTGATTTATTTTCTATGTTTTCTTTAACCCTGCATTTCTCTAGCTGACAAGTTAATTAGAAAACAGGTTGTACGGTTGAAATTGTCCTGTAATGGAAAATGCACATTGAATGATCCTTCACAACAGACTTCCTTTCTAAATGTGGTATGTACATCTATGTGTTTATACATATACGGGTCATTCTCAAAAAATTAGCATATTGGATAAAAGTTCATTATTTTCCATCATGATAAAAATTAAACTTTCATATATTTTAGATTCATTGCACACCAACTGAAATATTCAGGTCTTTTATTGTTTTAATACTGATGATTTTGGTATACAGCTCATGAAAACCCAAAATTCCTAACTCAAAAAATTAGCATATCATGAAAAGGTTCTCTAAACGAGCTATTAACCTAATCATCTGAATCAACTAATTAACTCTAAACACCTGCAAAAGATTCCTGAGGCTTTTAAAAACTCCCAGCCTGGTTCATTACTCAAAACCGCAATCATGGGTAAGACTGCCGACCTGACTGCTGTCCAGAAGGCCATCATTGACACCCTCAAGCGAGAGGGTAAGACACAGAAAGAAATTTCTGAACAAATAGGCTGTTCCCAGAGTGCTGTATCAAGGCACCTCAGTGGGAAGTCTGTGGGAAGGAAAAAGTGTGCAGCTAGCTATCAGGAGATTTTGGAGCACTTCATGCTTCCATCTGCTGAAAAGCTTTATGGAGATTTTGGAGCACTTCATGCTTCCATCTGCTGAAAAGCTTTATGAAGATGAAGATTTCGTTTTTCAGCACGATCTGGCACCTGCTCACAGTGCCAAAACCACTGGTAAATGGTTTACTGACCATGGTATTACTGTGCTCAATTGGCCTGCCAACTCTCCTGACCTGAACCCCATAGAGAATCTGTGGGATATTGTGAAGAGAAAGTTGAGAGACGCAAGACCCAACACTCTGGATGAGCTTAAGGCCGCTATCGAAGCATCCTGGCCCTCCATAACACCTCAGCAGTGCCACAGGCTGATTGCCTCCATCCCACGCCACATTAAAGCAGTCATTTCTGCAAAAGGATTCCCGGCCAAGTATTTTTGTGCATAACTGAACATAATTATTTGAAGGTTGACCTTTTTTGTATTAAAAACCCTTTTCTTTTATTGGTCGGATGAAATATGCAAATTTTTTTGAGATAGGAATTTTGGGTTTTCATGAGCTGTATGCCAAAATCATCAGTATTAAAACAATAAAAGACCTGAAATATTTCAGTTGGTGTGCAATGAATCTAAAATATACGAAAGTAAAATTTTTATCATTACATTATGGAAAATAATGAACTTTTATCCAATATGCTAATTTTTTGAGAAAGACCTGTATATGTATGTTTGTGTATAGCCTATAAGTAGGACATACTTTTGTTTGATTTTTTTCTTGCTGGTTTTCCAGATAAGTGATAAGTTGAAGAGCATGGGACTGGAAAGTAACAAAATGAGCTGGAATCAGGGGAAAGATGAAGAGGTGTTTCATCTGGAGAGCAAACACACAGCCTATTAAAATAATCATTGTAATAGGCATTAATAATCAATGTACTTATTTTAACTTTTGAAACAGATTCAAAGAATATTATGTAAATCTTAAAGGGGTCAGATGATGTTGTTAAAAAGAACACTATTTTGTGTATTTGGTTTATTGAAATGTGTTTTTGCTGTTTAAGGTAAAAAGACACATTAATTTCCATATAATATACATTATTGTTTCTCCTCTGTGCACTGGCTAATTGAAAAGTGTAATTTTTTACAAAGTCCATCGTTCTAAAAAGCAAGGTGTGCTCAGATTGGCCAGCTTTCCAGTGCGTTGTGATTGGCCAAGAGCCTCAAGTGTGTGACAGAACTTTTGAGGCCCTCACCATTATATGATGCGTGTCCCGGTCAGAACACTGGTGTGCTTTTACTTTTACGTGTACTAATTTTTTTTCATACAAATTATTAGTTTATTTCATAGCCAACTGCCTTCATTGATATATGAAATTGAGAACCGCTGTTCTGCACTGCTCAGAACTCACGTATGAATCATCAATGGCAAATCCTTTACATATGTAAACATACTTACAGACTGTGAGTCATAACACCCAGCATTGTCGTCTTCTCTCCCAGGATCAGGAAACAGTCCTCCATAAAATGTGCTACACACATCTGAATATTTGGGTTGAACTGTTCTGGAACAGTGTTGTAAATACAACTTAACCACTGATTTCTAGCTGTGTCATCTTTTGGAAGACCATGCAAAGTATTTTCACTTTCACAACAAAACAGTTTCTCCACAACATGGTGCCAGAGCCAACAGCGAGAATCAAAGGTTATGCCTTCTTTCTTTGTGTAAACATTTGGGTGGCAAATCTTCCCACAAAGTGACGTCGACATGTGGGGTTGTGTTTTAATAGGCATTTTAGGAGGGAGTGGACGAGTCTTAACTTTTATAAAAAATATCTCTTTGGGTTTGAGACTTAAGTTTTTGCAACTTTACAGATCTTCTTTATGCACCAAGAGCTTGTAACAGTACTAGGAAAATTGAAAACTTGAAATCGCATCATGACCCCTTTAACTATATTTTTTGGAGGAACTTGGAAGTAGGAGTAGTAGTAGTAGTAGTATCCATTGTTTAAAAATTAATAATGGATAAATGGTCATTGTTTAATATATTTATTACAATTGATTTTGAAGTTCTACATCAATAACTACATTTGTGACCCTGGACCTTCAAAACCAGTATTGAGGTATATTTTTTAGCAATAGCCAAAAAATATTGTATAGTTCAAAATTATTAATTTTTCTTTTATGCCAAAATCATTAGAACATTTAGATCATGTCATGTTCCATGAAGATATTTTGTAAATTTCCTACTGTCAAAATATTAAAACATTTTTTTTTTAATTAGTAATATGCGTTGCTAAGAATTTATTTGGACAGCTTCAAAGGCAATTTTCTATTTGAAATTTATTCCCTCAGAATCCAGATTTTAAAATAGTTGTATCTAGGACAAATATTGTCTGACACTTAAGACAGGTTTTGTGGTCCAGGGTCAAATTTTATTTTCCATGTTAAGAAATAAAAGTTTGCTTCAAAATGAGCTTTATGCCCGTTTCGACCAGTGTGATGTGCCATCAAAAAAGAAAATAAGCTATTTGAATATGAAAATTACTCATGTCGTGTCAAAAACTAGGCAAATGATCTTATTCTGCTACATCTGCATTTGAGCAAAAGTATTTTCTTTTTAGGTAATGCAGTAATGTTCTTTAAGTTTAATTGTTAACAGAATTGTGGTCAAATTCTGTGACACACGTTTCTGTAATGGTTCACTTTCTGTTCCAGGCTGTTATGAAGGAATCTGTGAAATAAATGTGTCTTGTTTTAATGTGTGACATCTAGAAACATCTAGTAAACATATAGGCAAGGGGCTGGGGGTTCTTTGGGCTAAATGGTTAAAGTTCTGGTCCACATTGCAGCTTATTCTGTTGTAGCCAAGAGCTGAGACGAACATGTAAAGTGACCAAAGATATTTTGTTTTGTTTTACTTGCCGTTTTGGGGCAGGGTTACCTGAAATAACCAGAGACAGTTGCATAGTAGATGTCTATAACCTAGGTGACAGCAGCTGCTGAAAGTCTCTCTGTAAAAATATAAAGGATTTACTAAGAAAAAAATCAGAGGTAAGCAATTAGAGTTTCATATCTGACCATAATTTAAACTAAATGAATGGATATTAAATGACAGATCTGGTAGCATCTGAATCAGCATGATGTCTTCTCTAATTGATTCAAGTGTTTGGAATAATTAAGATTTTATGTATTTCAAAATAAATCTCTAATGCTCATGAAGACTGCATTTATTCAATACAAAATACAATAAAAACAGTACTATTGTGAAATATGAGTGCAATTTAAAATAATTGTTTTCCTTTTTTAAATGCATTTTAAAATGAGTCATTACTCCAGTCTTCAGTGTTACATAAACCTTCATGAAATCATTTTAATATACTACTCAGTTATTAGCTGTTTACAATTGTGAATTAAAATATTTAAAAAGAAAAAGAAGGGTGGGGTGGTGTTGAAGTAAATTTGAATCATCATACATAATATTAAAAATGTTCACGTTTCCTCTTTATGTTAAAGACTTTTAAAACAAACCACATTTCAACACTTATTGGTCTCTCCTAAAATAACAATGCAGTTACTAATAATGTAATAATAGTATTAATTATAATGATAACAATTTATTTCTCTTAATGGTGCCAAGGAATTTACTGAAACGGAGCATGAAATGATTATTTTGTATGTTAGTATTTTGTCTTTGAAGTGTCAAGGCAGCTTCAAGACAACTTTTTTTTATGTTTTACTTTTTTAATGTTTTGTCCATTGATGAAATGAGACATGCAGACATGAAAATTAGCTATTTGAATAGGAAAATTATTCATATCTTTATTATTCACATCTTCTAATTGCAAAAGTCAGCATGAGTGTGTTTCTTACACTGGCGTAAAGCCAAATTGTAGTGCAAACTGAACCTTATCATCTCATTCTGAAGTTTAAATGTTAATAAAAATATAATTTTGGGTGTTCTGGTGGATCAGACTCAGAGTGTCACGATCATTAGCTGGAGTGCCCATGAATTTCATTAGAGGGCACTCCACTCAGGACCATTCCACCCATCAACCACCAGATGTCACCATATTATCACTTGGACACTAGCGCCTCTCATCTGTTGCACCACACCCAAACCACATCTCCAATGAGTCACTGGCTGCGTCCGAAATCGCATACTTAACGAGTAGGTACTACATTTCAATAAGTACTTACTTAACGAGCGCTAAAAGAGTACGTACTCTACAGCCAAATCTCGTCGAGTATGAATGAATTCCGCCATGTTTACGTTATCATGTGACCTATGACGTTATAACAAGCGCAACAACTTCAAATATATGACTGACTGCTACAGGTTTAATATTTACGATGTAAATATTTTGAGGTTGATGCAATTTGCTCCTTTTTGAATACACAAATGCCCTTTTATTGTTATTGTAGTTTAATCAATATATTTGTGTTGTTTTTATGTTTTAACTCTATTAAAGACCCAGAGTTTAATCCTTGAAGATTAAACCCTTCATAGCATCAATAACTCCACAACTCTACCTCATAAGGTTTTCCTCAGCTTTTGCGGTATTTGTAATATCTGCACAAATAAGACGTTGATCAACTGCTTGAAGATCTTGCCTTTGGAGAAGATTGTTGATTTTACACTTGAAAAATGTAACTACTACTTAGAAATTAAGATTACCTCAGAAAGCATTTCTAGCCCACCCCAACAATTATCAACAATAATAATGATAAATGGGGACTAATAATTATATATATTTTTTATAAAACAAATTGTAATTCATTTTCTTTTTTCATATCTATGCATGACTGCACACTAGACAAATGCAGCCAAGATGAATACATCTAAATATTCAAGTCAAGTAATGAATGAATGCATGTGTTCATGAAACAATTAGGCTATTTTTTATTTACTGACAACAGCAGGAGACATGAATAAACAAGTCAAATAATAAATAAAATTAACCGTCACAATAAATAAAATACAAGTCAACAACACATGAAACAAAACTTTATTCAGACATTGTTCTGTTTTTGAAAGAGTACAGACGGTGAACCCTCATCCGTCCATCACATCCCTCACTGATGCAGTCAGACTGAATCTGATCATGATGAGAGAGGGACATCGAGTCCTTGTCTGAGTGCACAGAGAGGATCAGGAACACCATGATGAAGACCCTGGACCACACAACCCTGAACAAGAGCAGGAGAACATGTGCGGGACGATCTGACTGCTGCTGTGTCTGCTCCAAACATCTGTGTCTGCTCACCATGAGCACTACTCCCTGAAAACATTTACACAGAGTAAAACACTTTATATCATGTTGTCAGCATTCTATTTATTGCTGAATTTAATTGTATATTTTTACAATTGCATGTTAATTTGATATAGCTTCATTACTTCTGTGGTGTAGCGAGCTGGACTGGTCAGCAGAAGGCTGCTGGATCAATCTCCACCGGTGTGTCTTTACTCCAGGGTCTCCAGAGGGATTGAGGTCCTGTAATAAGAGCACTGTAAGTCACTTCAGATAAAAGTGTCTGGCCAATTAATACATGTAAATGTGAATTTTGTGAATGCTTTTTTTGTGTCTTGGGCAGAAAAATGCTTAATAAAGCTGCTTATTTCTTAAAGCGCTTTTTCTTCAATGTTCTACTATAATATTAATGCATGCATACATATAATACAGTTTCTATTTGAGGTTTTAAAGGGTCAGGTCATCTAAACATATAAATTCAGTCATTACTGACTTGCCTCCATTCTGTTCAATTCTTTGCCTGAACATAAAAGGTGATTTTTGTCAAGTTTCTCCTGCTGGTTTGTGTTCATACAGTATCAGTCAATGGAGACTGACTTTCAGATTCTTCGTGACATTATTTGATGATACTTTAGAAACTTCTGAAACTCAGGCTTTATTGACTGATGATGTATGAACAGAAACCAGCAGAACAAACCTGACCAAAATCACAACCTCAGTGTCTTTTGGTCTTTCTCTAGATGCTCTCGCTGGCTCTGGGGTCACTGAAGATGAAGAGACCACAGCAGCATCTGGTCCTGATGAGAAAACAAGAGGACATGCAGTGATGGAGCATTTCACCCATGGCACTCCATCTTCTCCATCCTCAGTGCACACAGCAGTCTGCAGACATTTCAGATCCTCTAAAGATGCACAAACACAAAACAAAAGCAGTCATTTTAACAGCACAGTGTCACTTCATTTCTGTATTAGAAGTAACAGAATTATCTTACTTTAGACTTTGGTTAGAGATTTTTTCCACAGATGCTGCTTTCACCTGCTCCACCACAAAAGATCTGCATCAAATGTACAGCAAACAAGAATCAGAAAAGTGCTGTAATAACTGTTTATTAATAAACTACAACTTAAGATCTAAAATATGTTTTGATGACTGTAGTGTACTCACTGAGAGTCTTTGATGGCAGGATTGCTTCATCAGTCTCTCTGCAGCAGATAAACACATGTCTCATCTGTCCCTGTAACATCCAGACAAGAGTCAGTCTCCTCTGTCATTATCTGTGATATACTGGATTTACATGTTGAGCTAGATGCTGATGTGTTCACTCACTTTATCCAACACAAGAGCTCCACAATTTATCAACAATACTAATGGTCAAATGAAATAGATAACTTATGTTTACTTAATGTAGATTTATTTATTTACATTACTTACATTCATCTAAAGCAATGTAGACAGTTGATTCTACATAATACACATCTCTCACTCAAATGTCTGTTCATGTGATTTGCTCTTTTGCAATTCTCTTAGAACATTTCTCTGTCTCATATTAAACAGACAATTAATCGTCTTTAGGATGTATATGGTTCGATGACGAATCTTGGCTGAAGCAGTAGGACATCTGGGGACTTCTCGCCTACTGTTTTATGGTTCAAGGTTTGAACGTACTTCTCTCTTCACATACTGTTTTTCCCTACTATATAGTAGGTGAGTAGGCATATTAGAACGCAAATTAAGTAGACGTACAACTCAATCTCACAACAGTTATTGCAATTCTCGCCTACTCTTTTATGAACGCAAAAGATTCAAACATACTAATTTGTCGCATACTGCTTTTTCCATACTATATAGTAGAGAAGTATTCGATTTCGGACGCAGCCCCTGCATCACTATCACCTTGCCACACCTGCACCTTATTCATCAGCTAATCTCCTTGCCACACCTGCACCTTATTTACACACACTTATAAGCAGCACTCACACACAGCTACATTGCAAAGTCTTGTTTAGCCTGTCTGACATTTCCGAGTGGTCTTCCATGTGTTTGTTACTTCTGTACCGGACCTTTGGATTATTTTACCGACTCTGATTCTCTGCTGCCTGCCCCGACATTCTGCTCGTTTCTGTTATTGATTCTGGTTATCCCTGACATACCTGATGCCGTTACTGATTATTGCCTGTCTGACCATTCTTAATAAAAGTTCTGCATATGGATCCGAATGTCTCTGACTCATCGTTACACAGAGTTTATAAAGTAGTTCACTTTTAGTTCCAGGCTAATATGAAGGAATCTGTGGCAATTTCACAATTAATTACAAAGAAACAGCAAGTAGCACATTGACATAAACATTATATTTTTGAATAGAACGATTAAAATAGTATTTTCCTGTCAAATGTACTAGTAGTAATCTTTGTTTTATTTTAAGTTTGAAAATCTTAATAGTATAAACATACAGGGAATGCATAAACTGTACTGTATACTGTAGTGTGAATAACATGTAAGTCACTCTGGGTAAAAGTATCTATCTTTGGTTCCAGCAGATTAGATCTCACTAGACCAAGAAACTTCCAAACTGTGAGTGTCTCATGCTGCCCGATGTGTACAATTCTGTAATTGGAAGCTGTAGAGTTTGCAACAGTACATTATGTGCAGGTCTAGGTAGATTACACTCATTGTTATCTTTAAAAGACTGTATGGCCAGTTTTAGACTACAAATATTTTTTAAATAATACCTTTACAAAATATAATGTAACTGGAACAATAATTAAAAATGGAAAATTTACAATAAATAAAATGATTAAATTTTTAAAAGTTTACCATATTAAGGGTGCATTTCATGATATGAGGTGTGTGAAGTCACAAAACATTTTCAGTATACCAGATGTATTAACTTCCTGCAGAACATATGTTTGATCATCTTTTATTAGAATCCAGCAGAGAGGATCTGTGAGAGCAGTCATGGATGGGAGTCTGTTTGTGCTGCTTCTGCTGTCAGGTTGGTGTGGTCATATATAATCTGTATTTATGATGATGTGTTCACATATTAATGGTTTAACATGTTGATTTTAACAGGGCTCTTCTGGAGCAGTTCTGCTCTTTCTCGTCCATATTACTATATAAATGTGAAAATGTCGTGGCCAGAGGCTCAGAGTTACTGCAGATCGAAGTACACTGATCTGGCTACTGTAGACAGCATGAATGATGTCTACAGGCTGGTAAATATAGTGGATGCTGGATACAGTGGATCAGTGTGGATTGGACTGAAGAGGGGAACACAGAAACGCTGGGGTTGGTCTAATGGAGAAAACACAACTTCTCAGTACTATAACTGGGCTTCAGGACAGCCAAATGTCAATGAAGATTGTGTCATTACTTATGGTGGGGCTTGGCATGATACGCTTTATAGCTATTCATATTATTTTACATGCAATACAGGTGAGTTTTTGTAAAAAGCTGTATGTGCAGTTTACCTGCAAATAAAGAGCTTCAAACTGTTTATTTTTTTCCTCAGAAGGAAATACTTCATATCTAATAAAAATGAACAAAAACTGGATTGATGCTCAAAGCTACTGCAGAAAGTATTACACAGACCTTCCCACGATCCACAACTCTTCAGAAAATGACTACATATCTAATATGCTTTATTCTGTATGGCACGTCTGGATTGGTTTGTTCCTGGACTCTTGGGAATGGTCTGATAAATGGATCCTCTTCTTCAGACACTGGGCAGCAGGTCAACCATCCATGAGTTCAGGATCTGATGACTGTGTTGGCATGTCAAAAACCAATTCTGGCAGATGGGCTCAATACAACTGTGATATACGGAGTCATTTTATCTGCCATGGAAGTGAGCATCTAACAAATTATCATGTTAGACAGAATGCCTTATTATTTCTCCAGTGTTCTGTCCTGCCATTTAGTTTGTGCATCAATGCATTCATAACAGTGACTGTGATTTCCAGCACAACAATATACTGAAAAGGCTACAAAATTAGCTTGTAGAAAGTGAGCAAAGAACGCTCCCTTTATAATCATCTAAGCTTTAACTGAGTTCTAAACAATCTGATCCCGTGAGAAAAGCAACTATTTTCTGAGTTGGTGATTTTGTATGAATCCTTACCAATGTATTACACAGAACAATATGAAAAGTATGAAGGAATATTGTAAATGAAAGCATCAATACAAAGTCGTATGCAAAAAAGTAAATGGGCTTGATACTGACTTTGATCAGACTATAATCATGACTATATCTCTTAGATATTTATGCCTTCTATGAGCTTTATAATCTTTTCATTTTCTTTCTAAAGAGCCTAGGCCTTCAATACCAATTTACCAATTTATGAACCAATATATGACATGACTTGACGCTCAGAGTTACTGCAGAGCGAGATTCACTGATCTGGCCACTGTTATGACCATGAATGACGTGAGAAGGCTGGTGTCTACAGTGGATCCTGGATACAGTGGTTCAGTATGGATAGGTCTCCGTGCTGTGGGAGTGAGAAACTGGGTCTGGTCTATGGGAGATGGTGCAATCTCCATGTACAGGTCCTCTAAAACCAGGTTACGTGTTATATAAATCTTTACTTAAGTAAAGAATAGATATTAATACAAAATAAACCCTAGACTGATGTCTTACCTTTGCCATTATGAGGTACCTCCCCGTGCCGATGCTGGTAAGTGTCCAGACTTTTAAAAGCTTTAACATCAGCACCATGTCATGATCCTGCCCTCGTGTCCTTGATTTTTCCTAGTCTTGAGGCAGGATCATGACAGACCCTTGTTTTGTGTACAAGCGCATGGCCTTGTCTTTGGGCCATGTGCTTGTGTTGTCTCGTTCCCTTGCCCCGCCCCCCTTGTTAACCTAGTCGTGTCTTGATTGTCCCATCTGTGCCACCTGTCGTATCTTGATTGTTTCCCCTATTTAGGTCTCCAAGTGTGCTCTGTCTTGCGTCGGTTCATTGTCATTGTACCTCAACTGTGTCCTACAATTGTGATTGTGTGTGAGATTGTGCTGTACCCGCTGAAGTCCTTGTATTACCGTGAGTGTTCATAGTTAGTATTTAGAGTCCTTGTTTATCTTGTCAGTCCAGTCCTGTTTTAGTTATTTAGTCTTTACCTTGCTCCGTGTTTTCCCCCTCGTGGGTTTTGTTTTCCCCTTTTTGTAATAAACCCTTTGTTTGAGAATCCCTGTCTGCACCTGAGTTCCTCCCTTACCAAAACCTTGACCGACTCAGGTGCAGACAGGGATTCTCAAACAAAGGGTTTATTACAAAAAGGGGAAAACAAAACACACGAGGGGGAAAACACGGAGCAAGGTAAAGACTAAATAACTAAAACAGGACTGGACTGACAAGATAAACAAGGACTCTAAATACTAACTATGAACACTCACGGTAATACAAGGACTTCAGCGGGTACAGCACAATCACAATTGTAGGACACAGTTGAGGTACAATGACAATGAACCGACGCAAGACAGAGCACACTTGGAGACCTAAATAGGGGAAACAATCAAGATACGACAGGTGGCACAGATGGGACAATCAAGACACGACTAGGTTAACAAGGGGGGCGGGGCAAGGGAACGAGACAACACAAGCACATGGCCCAAAGACAAGGCCATGCGCTTGTACACAAAACAAGGGTCTGTCATGATCCTGCCTCAAGACTAGGAAAAATCAAGGACACGAGGGCAGGATCATGACACACCAGTGTATGGGGATACCCCATTTACCATACCCTCTTGAGACCCTGTGGCCTCATATGAGGACATTATATTTTTGTGAATTTCTCTGAGTCTGTTCATGCCACAGTTTTAGATCTGGATGTCCTGTACAGAGCACATTCAGGGCTTTTCAGAGATACCAAATGATTGGATGTTTCACATGACCACTCCCTCTCCTTGGTCATCAAAATGTCTGAAATTAATTTAGTGACACTCTTATAGAAATATGATAATATTTCTATAATATATTGTAGTTATCATTTAAATCTGTCTAATTTTTAAATTCTGTGTCATAAATCAACATCTCAGAAATATGTTATGGGGTTTCAAATCAAAATATGACTTTCTGTTACTAAACAGGACATTGATTTCATACATGTCCTCAGATGAGGACACCGGGACTAAACGCATGCTTATGACGCATTTTTGGAGACATAACAAATGAATAGAGAAAGAAATTATATTTCAATATTCTATGAAATATTATATATTATTATGAAAATCTTGACAATTATTACTCACATTATTACACTTCTTTTTTCATTACATGTTGCCCCAAAAACACATTTATATGCATATTAGATTTAGTTTATAGATACATTGTATATAATTAGAAAACCCATTAATGGTAATTTTACACACATTTTGCAGAAAGAAAAATGTTATACTGAATTATTCTGTTATACCATAGTTGAGAATCATCTTTATACAAAGTTTGGTAAAAAAAAAAAAAAAAAATCTTGAACATTAAAAATTTATTGGTGATTTAAAAAAATCTATTGTTTTTGCCTATGCATTTTCATTCATGTCTTTTCATTTTTTTTTTAGAAATTGAGTCCCGATGTCCTCTGCCGAGGACATAACATAACTTTATAAATGAAATGCATGAATGCAGAGCACAAGGCTGCACTGGGAAATCCTGTGTGCGATGCATGACATGCAATGTGCATCTGTGCTTGCAAAGTGAATGAAACTGCTTTGCAGCATTTCACATCATGATAGACCCACTGTCCTCACATGAGGACATCTTTTTTCTGGGAAAACTACTTCCTGTACAAAAACAAATTTTAGGTATTATACTTATTAGGTCCTACATATCCCAAATAGCAAGAAAAATTATAAAATGCACAACAGGCAATCTCTCGGGTTTCAGATACAGTGGTACAGATCGTGTGGAATGAAGACAGGTAGACTCTGCGATTTAATGAAGTCTGTGAAAATGGAGGAAAAAGATAAGGATCGGTATCCAATCCTGCGATCTTCAACTTCTCCAAATACTGTTCTTTGTGAGCACCTACCAGATGCC